>NC_084611.1:75491615-75644115 GCF_033978795.1 Nerophis ophidion
GAGCAGGTGGGTAAAGTGTCTTGCCCAAGGACACAACGGCAGTAACTAGGATGGCACAAGCGGGAATCAAGTTGCTGACACGGCCACTCTACCAACCGAGCTATGCCGCCCCGTTAGACTGGAAGTCTCTGCAGAGAGTGGTGAGGACAGCGGAAAAGATCATCAGGACTGCTCTTCCTCCTATCCGGGAAATCGCAAAAAGCCACTGCCTGACCAGGGCTCAGAAAATCTGTTGAGATTTCTCCCACCTCCACCAAGGACTGTTTTCACTGCTGGACTCTAGAAAGAGGATCCGCAGCCTCCGTAGCAGAACCTCAGGCCACTACTCCATGGGGGTGGCATGGCGTAGTGGGTACAGCGACCATGCCACAAACCTGAGGGTTGCAGGTTCGCTCCCTGCCTCTTACCATCTTAATCGCTGCCGTTGTGTCCTTAGGCAAGACATTTCACCCTTGCCCCCAGTGTCGGTCACACTGGTGAATGAATGATGAATGATAGGTGGAGGTCGGAGGGGCCGTAGGCGCAAACCGGCAGCCACACTTCCGGCAGACTACCCCAGGGCAGCTACAAAAGTAGCTTACCACCACCAGATGTAAATGAATGATGGGTTCTCACTAACGCTCACTCTGTGAAGCGATTTGCCTTCGAGTGTCTATCCAACCATCCATTTTCTACCGCTTATTCCCTTTGGGATCGCAGAGGGCGCTGGTGCCTATCTCAGCTACAATCGGGGGGAAGGCGGCGTACACCCTGGACAAGTCGCTATCTCATCGCAGGATTTGAGTGTCTGGAAAAGCGCTATATAAAGCTAATCCATTATTATTATTATTATTATTATTATTATTATTATTATTATTATTATTATTATAAGACTCTTGAATGCATCATAATAATCCCCTCAATTCCCCCGAAAACGGATTAACTCACTGGAATATAAAGACAATATAAAATACATCCATAAACGTGGATGCATATGCAAATACTGCAATATATTTATCTGTACAGTAATCTATTTATTTATATCTGCACCTTATTGCTCTTTTATCCTGCACTACAACGAGCTAATGCAACGAAATTATGTTCTTATCTGTACTGTAAAGTTCAAATTGGAATGACAATAAAAGGAAGTCTAAGTCTAACGTTAGATCCACATTGTTGGTTGGGAAAATGACCAGATTTCAATGGTCAAATCAACATCACAACCTGACATTGATCAAACATTGTTAAGAAGCATGTTGCTTCAAAGTTGTTTGTTTTGTGGAATATTGGTTGGGAAACAACCAAATTTCCATGGTCTAATCGACGTCAGAACCCAACGTTCAGTAAACGTCGTCAAAAAGTATGTTGTTTCTTGTGCAACGTCAGGACCTATTTCAGCAAGTTCTCAACGTTGTTTTATTGTCTTGTGCCTGCTGGGAGATTTGGCTGAGGACACAGCTATGTTCTACCTCCTCATTGCGGTTATTTACCAACACAAAGAATTAAAAACATTTAATTTTAACGAATTAAGTCCAACTTGTCCACCACGAACAAATGTGTGGCACTCTCTGCAGATGAGAAAACGGATTCCAACGGATTGTTCCATTTGCCTGGCTACAAGACTATTAAATGTAGTAAGATACACTACAGCAGGGGTCACCAAGCTTTTTGAAACCAAGAGCTACTTCTTGGGTATTGATTAATGCGAAGGGCTACCAGTTTGATACACACTTAAATAAATTGCCAGAAATAGCCAATTTGCTCAATTTACCTTCAATAAATAAATTTATGTGTATAAAATAATGGGTATTTCTGACTGTCATTCCGTCGTACATTTTTTTTCTTTTACGGAAGGTTTTTTGTAGAGAATAAATGATGAAAAAACCACTTAATTGAACGGTTTGAAAGAGGAGAAAACACGAAAAAAATGAAAATTAAATTTTGAAATATTGTTTATCTCTAATTTCGACTCTTTAAAATTTAAAATTCAACCAAAAAAAATGAATAGAAAAACTATAGCTAATTCGAATCTTTTTGAAAAAATTTTTAAAATAATTTATGGAACATCATTTGTAATTTTTCCTGATTAAGATTAATTTTACAATTTTGATGACATGTTTTAAATAGGTTAAACTCCAATCTGCACTTTGTTAGAATATATAACAAATTGGACCAAGCTATATTTCTAACAAATCATTATTTCTTTCTAGATCTTCCAGAACAAAAAATTTAGAAGGAATTCAAAAGACTTTGAAATAAGATTTAAATTTGCTTCTACAGATTTTCTAGATTTGCCAGAATATTTTTTTTTAATTTTAATCATAATAAGTTTGAAGAAATATTTCACAAATATTATTCATCGAAAAAACAGAAACTAAAATGAAGAATTAAATTAAAACGTATTTCTTATTCTTTACAATAAAAATAAAAAAAATACTTGAACATTGATTTAAATTGCCATGAAAAAAGAGGAAGGAATTTAAAAGGTAAAAAGGTATATGTGTTTAAAAATCCTAAAATCATTTTTAAGGTTGTATTTTTTCTGTAAAATTGTCTTTCTGAAAGTTATAAGAAACAAAGTAAAAAAAATAAAGGAATTTATTTAAACAAGTGAATACCAAGTCTTTAAAATATTTTCTTGGATTTTCAAATTCTATTTGAGTTTTGTCTCTTAGAATTAAAAATGTCGAGCAAAACAAGACCTGCTTGCTAGTAAATAAATACAATTTAAAAAATAGAGGCAGCTCATTGGTAAGTGCTGCTATTTTAGCTATTTTTAGAACAGGCCAGCGGGCGACTCATCTGGTCCTTACGGGCTACTTGGTGCCCACGGGCACTGCGTCGGTGACCCCTACACCACAGGCTAGGGTTGTACGGTATACCGGTATTAGTATAGTACCGCGATACTAATGAATCATATTCGGTACATTGCTGGTTTATGAGCAGAGGAGGATGTTCGGCGGCACACAATCACAGAGTACTTATAAAAAGACACAGTGTGTAAACAGAATTGATTGATTGATTGAGACTTTTATTAGTAGATTGCACAGTACAGTACATATTCCATAATATTGACCACTAAATGGTAATAGCCGAATAAGTTTTTCAACTTGTTTAAGTGTGGGTCCACATTAGAAAAGGGAGAAAAGACGCATATTGGCTTATAAACTAACGATAAAGGTGAAGTCATAACGCTAAAACTCCCTCAGGAAGAGGTGCTTTGAGACATGGCGAGCTAGACATGCCGTCAGCAGTGTTTTAGCGACTTCTAAATCACTAATCCTGGTCTGTATAGTGACAAATGGTAAGTTTCTAACAAGTATCATTACTGCAGGACGAGGAATAGCTAAACATGCTTCACTACACACCGTAGCTCACCGGCGTCAAAATGTAAACAAACGCCATTGGTGGATCTGCACCTAACATCCACTGTAATGATATCAAGTACAGTAGGGTATCTAGTCAATACTACAATGATTACGTCAATATTTTTTGTTCTTTTAAAATGTATATTATTTTTATAAATTCAGGAAATATGACACTGGACACACGAGGACTTTGAATCTGACCAATGTATGATCCTGTACTTGATATCGGATTGATACCAAAATTTGGCGTATCATCCAAAACTAATGTAAAGTATCAAACAACAGAATAATAAGTGATTATTACATTTTAACAGAAGTGTAGACAGAACATGTCAAAAGAAAAAGTAAGCAGATATTAACAGTAAATGAACAAGTAGATTAATAATACATTTTCTACCACTTGTCCTTATTGATGTTGACAAAATAATAGAATGGAAAATGACACAATATGCTACTGCATATGTCAGCAGACTAATTAGAAGCCTTAGTTTGTTTACTTACTAATAAAAGACAAGTTGTATAGTATTGTAATATCTGGGATATTTGTATTGGTGTACTGTGTCTTTAAGAGTGTGGTGAATGCGCATGCGCGGGTGACTGGCGGGAAAAGTGTCAGTGTGTGTGAGCGTGAGTTGTGGCTAACAGCAGCTCGTGTATGTGTGTGCATTATTTTTGGTACTACAAGAAGTTACCGCTTGTTAATAAAGCGATTGAACGGCGCATCCTCGTCTGTGTGACTCCTTCACCACCGCGGGCATTACATTGGTGTCAGAAGTTTTCGGTTTGAACCCGCTGCCTATGGATAGAGGATGTTCGCCGACCTCAGCGCTCGAGTGAAGGTAGAGAAAGGAACTGGAGAGTGTGCGATTGACATGCCGGACGCATCCTGCGTCGAGCACGGACGCCATGAAGCCGGCGTTTCGCGCCACATGGACAACAGTGTCCCCAAGACGGAGCGGCGTCATGACGCAGGAGCGCATGCGCCGCCGCCGCCGCCGAATGTAAACAAACATGGCGGCGCCCATGAGCTTGTGTGTGAAGCATTGAGAACACTGAAGTTTTCAGGGAAAGGAAGCTGGGAGGCTTATAAAATCCAGTTTGAGCTTGTGGCTAATAAAGCAGGCTGGACTGATGAGGTGAGAGCAATACAGTTGGCTTTGTCACTGACTGAAGAAGCTGCGTCCTGTTTGCTCCTGCTGAACCCGGGAGAAAGACTTGATTACAGTGCGCTGGTTGCTGCGCTGCAAAGGCGTTTTGGAGAGTTTGACTTGAGAGACTCTTTGCGCTGTGAGTTCAAGCACCGTGACAGGCTGCCCGGTGAGTCGCTTCGGTGCCTTGCTCATGGGATCGAGAGGCTGGGTCGGCGTGCGTATATCGGAATGCCGGACGCAATTCAAAATGAACTGATACGTGATCAATTCATCCAAGCTCTCAAACCGGATGAATTGCGCTTGCGCGTCCAGCTTGCCCACCCTACTGCCCTGGCAGATGCACTTGAACTCGCCATGGAGAGTGAGATCGCCACTGGGGCGGCACCTGAGACATCTTTCCGCCCAGTTTCGGCTGCGTCATTTACGCAGGGTGCAGAGCAAAGACCGGCGTGGGTGGAGGAACTTGTATGTGCGCTACAGACCCGCTCAACCCAGTATGAGGAAAAGAAGGACAGACGAACGTCCACCGCTGTCTGCTGGGGGTGTGGACAACTTGGCCACCTGCTGCGGCGCTGTCCAAACAGGAAGGGCCAGCAGGGAAACGGGAGAGGGTCCGTGTAGCCCGGACGACACGGACTCCTTTAGCCAGTTACCGGGAGCACCAGCCCTCAAGTGATGAGACTGTTGTGACTGTGGGCTGGACAGAAGTGGGGGACCCATGTCATGTGTGCGTGCAGATTGGGAATGTAGCCTGCACAGCCCTGGTGGATACTGGATCTTCAGCCACAATTGTGAGACCGGACGTTGTTCCAGCTGGAACCGTTGTAGAACCAAGTCTCACCAGATTAAAGACAGTGACTGGGGAAGTTGCCCAGATGAAAGGCAAAGCAACTTTTATGTTCATAATCGGAGGCTTGTCAGCAACATTTTCCGCTTGGGTGGCGGATGTGAGCGACCCATGTATACTTGGTCGAGACTTTTTAAAAGCCACGAGGTGTGTTATAGACATGGGGTCTGCTGTGCTCATTCTGCCAAGTGGCCAGCGAGTAAAGCTGACCGCTCCTACTGAACGAACTGTGGCTGTGTCCGTCAACACCGCAGTCGCCAGTCCGACAACCTGGGAAGGGACTGTCAGGCCCTCCATAGAGAGAGAGGAGGCAATAGGGGAGCTCGCAGCCAAGAGGACATCACCCACCACGCAGCAGCCATCGGTAATGGGGGCAGAGTCCGCTCGCCCTGAAGAATCAAGCCCAAAGCGGGAAGCGGCGTCATCCAGGCCACTCCCAACAGCAGCGCGTAACCAACAACAGCAAGGGGAGGACCGGACGGTAGCGGTCCGCTTCATCTGGGAAAAGAACTGCGTCGGCCTCGAAGGAGAGCAGCGCGAGCGACTGTGGCATGTACTGTGGGACTTTAAGGACATTTTCGCCCTCAATGAAAATGAGGTGGGTCTCACCCATCTGGTCGAACACCACATCGACACTGGGGATGCGCGGCCAGTCAAGGTGCGCCCCCGTCGCCTCCCCATGATCAGGCAGGAAGCAGCTGATAGGGAGGTCCACGCCATGCTAGAGGCGGGGATCATAGAACCCTCTGACAGTCCGTGGGCGTCTGGCGTGGTCATGGTTCCCAGGAAGAACAGCACAAGGCCGCGGTTCTGTGTTGACTACAGGCCGCTGAATAAGGTGACAAAAAAAGATTGTTACCCACTCCCGCGAGTCGATGAGACGTTGGACCTGGTGGCAGGGTCCTCATGGTTCTCGTCGCTCGACCTGCGCAGTGGGTACTGGCAGGTCCCACTCACCCCTGAGTCACGGCAGAAGACAGCGTTCTGCACCACCAGGGGCCACTGGCAATTCAAGGTCATGAGCTTTGGACTTTGCAACGCACCAGGGACATTTGAGCGACTGATGGACACAGTGCTCGCTAACATCCCCAGGCAAGAGTGCTTGGTCTATTTGGACGATGTCCTCGTCCATGGACGGTCCTTTCAGTCAGCCCTTGATTCCTTGAGGCTGGTGCTGGGAAGGATTGCTGCAGCTGGACTAAAACTACACCCAGAGAAGTGCCATTTCATGCGGCGTGAGGTGGAGTTTCTGGGCCACAAGGTGGACGGAAGGGGCATCAGCACACTGGAGGAGAAGATCAGAGCTATAAGAGACTGGCCAATTCCGAAGGACCAGAAGCAGCTAAAAAGCTTCTTGGGACTTGCCTCATATTATCGGCGGTTCGTGAAGGGATTTTCTTGCAGTGGCGCACCGTTGTTTAACCTTCTCCAGAACAATCAGATGTTCGTGTGGACGCCAGACTGCCAGGAGGCATTTTCTAGTCTCAAGGAGGCCCTCATGAATGCTCCTGTCCTCACCACTCCAGATCCAGCTATGCCTTTTGTGCTGGATACAGATGCCAGTAATGTTGGTATGGGCGCAGTGCTGTCGCAGGTGGGTCCAGAAGGTGAGCGGGTGGTGGCTTACTTCAGCCGCACCTTCAACAAGAGTGAGCGGCGGTACTGTGTGACCAGACGTGAACTGTTAGCTGTTGTGTTAGCTGTACGCCATTTCAAGTACTACTTGTGCGGCGTGTCCTTCACCATCAGAACGGACCATGCAGCACTACAATGGCTAATGTCATTTCGAGAACCAGAGGGTCAGGTGGCACGATGGCTGGAGGAGCTGCAGTCTTTCCACTTTAGTGTGTGTCATCGGGCCGGGGCGCAGCACGCCAATGCAGACGCTCTCTCTCGGCGGCCGTGTGCTATTGAGGACTGTAGCTACTGTGACCGGCGCGACGCCAGAGAAAAAGAGCTGCGCGGAGATGAGACAGCTGAAGGGCCTTCATGCTGCACTTTGGAGACTGTGGACGCCGCAGAATGGGCGACCAGGCAGGCAGAGGACAGCGATCTCGAACCAGTGCGGCATTGGGTCCAGAGTGGCAGGAGACCACCCTGGGAAGGCGTGTTGGGACTGTCAGTCGGCACCAAGGGCTTGTGGAGTAAATTTGCTGTGCTGCGCATCAGTGACGGTGTACTGCAGCGTGCATGGAAGGAGCCGGCCACCGGGGAGGAGAGATGGCAAGTGGTGGTGCCTAAGACTCTGAGGGACACAGTGCTGAAGGCGTGTCATGGGGGAATGGGCTCAGGGCATTTTGGCAGCTCAAAAACGCTCCGCCGGTTGCGCCAAGGGTTCTACTGGGGTCAGCACCGGCGGGACGTGGAGGACTTTTGTCGGCGCTGTGATGAGTGCGCGGCTTACAAGGGACCCCAGGACCGGTCACACGCACCACTTCAGCAGCAAGGGGTTGGAGCACCCATGGAGAGGGTAGCTGTGGACATTATGGGCCCTTTTCCCATAACAGACAAAGGAAACAAGTATGTGCTTTGCGCAATGGATTACTTCACCAAGTGGCCGGAGGCGTACGCGCTGCCGGACCAAGAAGCAGAGACCGTGGCTGATGCCTTGCTGGAGGGCATGTTCAGTCGCTTCGGAACTGCAGATATCCTTCACAGCGACCAAGGCAGGAATTTTGAATCCAGAGTTTTTGCTGCCCTGTGTGAAAGACTGGACATGCAAAAGACACGCACGACTCCTTTGCATCCGCAAAGTGATGGACTGGTAGAGCGGTTTAACCGCACCATGCAGCAGCAGTTGGCAATCCTCACCGCCAACCATCAGCATGATTGGGACCGTCATATTCCTCTAGTGCTGATGGCATACCGCTCCGCGGTTCAAAGTTCCACAAGCTGCACCCCTGCCCTGCTGATGTTGGGTCGGGAGATCCGCACACCTGCTGAGTTGGCGTTTGGGAGACCACCAGGCAGCACCAAGGATCAACCGGGACTGGAATATGCTCGGAAGTTGCAAGATCGGATGGACGCAGCACATTCCTTTGCGCGAGACCAGTTGGAGAAGGCTGGTTTAAGGCAAAAGAGGAACCATGACGTGCGGAGCAAGGGCCGGGACTTTAGGCCTGGCGAACTGGTCTGGGTGTACACGCCAAAAAGAAAAAAAGGACGTTGCCCCAAGTTGGACAGTCATTGGGACGGTCCGTGTAGGGTGCTAGAGAGGGTGGGAGAAGTAGTATATAGAATTGCAGTGACCCCTAAGGGCCGAAAGGTTGTTTTGCATAGAGACCGTTTGGCACCCTACAGGGGTAGAGAAGTTCCCCAGTTTGAGGCGGCACCTGCCTCACCAGATGGCACTGGACAGTTAGTGGATCAAAGTTCCCCATATTCCACTATTGTTGTTCCTGTTCAGCCGCCAGCGGCACATGTTGATGGACCTGAGTTAGAACAGGGCCGGCCACAGAGACATAGGCGTAGACCGCCAAGGTTCAGGGATTTTGTGGTTGACCCCTCGGGGCGAGGGGCTTCATAAAGGGGGAGGCAGTGTAATATCTGGGATATTTGTATTGGTGTACTGTGTCTTTAAGAGTGTGGTGAATGCGCATGCGCGGGTGACTGGCGGGAAAAGTGTCAGTGTGTGTGAGCGTGAGTTGTGGCTAACAGCAGCTCGTGTATGTGTGTGCATTATTTTTGGTACTACAAGAAGTTACCGCTTGTTAATAAAGCGATTGAACGGCGCATCCTCGTCTGTGTGACTCCTTCACCACCGCGGGCATTACAGTATGTTCGCTATTTTATTTAAGGACTTGACTGCAATAAGAAACATATATTTAAAGGCCTACTGAAACCCACTACTACCGACCACGCAGTCTGATAGTTTATATATCAATGATGAAATATTAACATTGCAACACATGCCAATACGGCCAGTTTAGTTTACTAAATTACAATTTTAAATTTCCCGCGGAGTTTCTTGTTGAAAATGTCGCGGAATGATGACGCGTGTGGGTGACATCCCGGGTTACAGGGGACATATTAGCGTAGCACCATTTGCGGCTAAAAGTCGTCTCTTTTCATCGCGCAATTAAACAGTATTCTGGACATCTGTGTTGCTGAATCTTTTGCAATTTGTTTTATCAATAATGGAGAAGTCAAAGTAGAAAGATGGAGGTGGGAAGCTTTAGCCTTTTGCCACACAAACACACGGTGTTTCCTTGTTTAAAATTCCCGCAGGTGAAGCTTTACTATGGATCAGAGCGGTCAAGCGAACATGGATCCCGACCACTTGTCAACTGGCAGGTTTTCGGTGAGAAAATTGTGGTAAAAAGTCGAGCTTGCGCCGTCCTTGCAGCTGCCGTCGACTTCCCTCAGAGACTGGCGTCAAGACACCCGTGAACACACCCCTCCGACTGTCAGGTACTATTTAATCTCACTAAAACACTAGCAACACAATAGAAAGATAAGGGATTTCCTAGACTTATCCTAGTAAATGTGTCTAAAAATATCTGAATCCGTCCCAGTGCAATCGCCTTTTTTTTTCTTCTAATCTTTCGCTATCAATATCATCATCCACGAATCTTTCATCCTCGCTCAAATTAATGGGGAAATTGACGTTTTCTCGGTCCGAATAGCTGCTGGAGGCTCCCATTATAAACAATGTGAGGCGGTGAGGAGTCCTCACCCTTGTGACGTCATCGTCTGCTACTTCTGGTACAGACAAGGCTTTTTTTATTGGCGACCAAAAGTTGCAAACTTTATAATCGATGTTCTCTACTAAATCCTTTCAGCAAAAATATGGCAATATCACGAAATGTTAAAGTATGACACATAGAATGGACCCGTTTAAATAAGAAAATCTCATTTCAGTAGGCCTTTAATGTACCCTAAGTTCGTTTTTTGTCAAAATAAAGCCAAAAATGCAATTTTTGTGGTCCCCTTTATTTAGAAAAGTACCGAAAAGTACCGTAATAATTTTAGCACCGGCACCGGTACCAAAATGTTGGTATCGTTACAACACTCCTTTGGCACACATTCATGGGCCAGACGGAGTAGACGCGTTTATAAGGCTGTGAAATGTGCTTCTTGTCTTGATTAGAGGCTTTGGCACCCAATCTTGGCACTGGGTGACATTGATGGAGTTGCTTGGTCCCACGTGGAGAGGGGTGTGTGTGTGTGTGTGTGTGTGTGTGTGTGTGTGGTGTGTGTGTGTGTGTGTGTGTGTGTGTGTGTGTGTGTGTATGCGTGTGTGTGTGTGTGTGTGTGTGTGTGTGTGTGTGTGTGTGTGTGTGTGTGTGTATGCGTGTGTGTGTGTGTGCGTGTGTGTGTGCGTGTGTGTGTGTGTGTGTGCGTGTGTGTGTGTGTGCGTGTGCGTGTGTGCAATTCATTTCATCAGAGAAGTCCAGCGGAGGGAGAGAGCGAATAAGAAGCCGAGCGGGGCTCAGGTAGACATTTTATTACTGAAGCCCAGCGAAGAAAACCTGTCCCCATGGTGACAGATCACCACGGTGACTGGCTGTGATGCGAGACTCCCTGCCAGACAGTCCACTGATTGAGTCAGCATATCCAGGCGTGCTGGCCCGTTTTCATCTCAACATCACACTCCCACACACACGCACACACACATAGACACACACACGCACATACACACACAGGATAGACTATTGCTCTCCATGGTGGTGTTAGTGGTCCCTGGTTGGGTTGCAAACATGACTGAATTGCACATTTCAGTGTTTTTGATGTGCCAACACTCACCTCAAACAGCAGCCATTAAAGGAGAAATAGTTGCAGAAAGAAGCCAAACAGGGAAAAAACACACCTCAGCGGGTGTGTTGTACAATACAACAGCAGTTTGTACACTATATGAATGCAAATACTTCAACTTTCACCACACTTTACAAATAACACTGCTCATTCGCTATTGTTTTCTTTTGGCAACAGTACTACTATCAACTGTAATAATAATGTACAGCAACCATTTTTTTTTACACCAGGGACCGGTTTAATGTATGCATTATTCTCACGGACCGGCTTTTCTACGTGCGGTAGATAAAAACAGTAAAAAAAACGAGCATGAAAAATGTGCCTTTGCCTCCAGTCTGGCACATTAACATTTTATATGTCCATTAATGTGCATTGTCCCATGTACTAATACAAATGAGTTGTCATATACATCTATTAACAAGCGTATTGGTGTGTTTAGTGGGACAGACGAAAGTTAAGTCGGAGAAAATGCGGTAGTTTATGAATTAATTATTGTTTCTTTGCGGCCCTGTAGCAAATACTTGGTTGGGGACCACTGATGTACAGCATTTACCTCGGAGAGTGGACTTCTACCTTCTTCTAGCAGCTTATCGGTCAAACACACTATCGGCAGCTTCTCCATATTTTCATGGATAAATGTCCGCTGTTTAGATATACATTTATAACATTCTTGGCTGTTGTGTGACGAGTTGGGCGCATGGTGATGCGGGTTTCGTTCTCCCAAAGATGCAGACGGGCTTTGGACACAGCATGTAGGTAGAAAATGATTTATTTAAAATATAAATCAGACTTTGATAAAACTAAAAGATCTAGCATGGGAGCTAGAAAAACAAAATGGGCTTAGCATGGAAGGTAGCATAAGCAGAAACGGGAACCAAAGTCGTCACTTGTTGTGCAAAGACAAATTAGGAAGCAAGACAGACTGACGGGAGAAGGCAGGCTAAATAATGACAGTAATCACAAAAACAGGTGTGCGTCCGTAAAAAAGCGGCAGGTGAAAATAATACGTACCTATGGAAACCAACTGAGAAGTGCACAAACAAACTCAAAAATCTAAACATAATATGACCCGGGCAGCGGACCATAACATGTTGTTAGTCACATTCTGCTTCACCATGGTGCAGACCGGCGGTGATTCGCTGAAATTGTTCCGCTAAGTCTGCTATACGCTCGGTCGTGTTTTTGATGATTTCTTTCTTTAATTCGATGACAATATCCTCCACTTCTTCTTCTCAGCACGGTCCTTCACACTCACTTTCTTCCTTCTCATGGTTTAAAAAAAAACACGTTATGTCGCTTTCTAGCTATAAGCAAATGCTAGCGAGTAAGACCAGATGTTTTGTGTGATTCTTAGGCTGTTCATTGGGACGTTTGCTACGCCAACTAATCAGAATCAAAACCAGAAATACTTTATTAATCCCGTGGGGGAAATTTGGATTTTCAGCAAAATCGCATTTAAGAGCAGACAAACATTACAGGGAGACAGAACAGAATCGCTGACAGGTCTGCCAACTTTTGGTGCCCCTTACAAAAAGGTGAGAAAGAAGTAAACGCTTGGGGAGGGGTCCAGACTGAAGACAATGGGGGGAAAAAACTTCATAGTCATAGCACACATAAACATGTGTAAGAGGGAAACATCAAAGAACACAAAGGACATTAAAGACATTAAAAGAGCGCAGCTGATGCACCAGCCATTTTTACATTCAGCTACAAAAAAATAAATAAATCAAAATAAATAAACATATACACTGTGGTGGTGTCTGCGGTGTTCCACGCCATCGTCTGCTGGAGTGCGGGGAGCATGGCCAGAGACAGGAGCAGACCCAACAAAGCAACCAAGAGAGCCGACTCCACCCTCGGCCGCCCTCTAAATCTCGGCCAGTGTCCAGTCCGCATGGATGAGCGAGGATGCATCTAAGGAGGCCGAGGTGTCCGATACCTGCTCATTCAGCCATGGCGGGGATTCTTATATCTCACATTTTTGGTTGTAACTCAAAGCTTAAAGGCCTACTGAAATGTGATTTTCTAATATAAACGGGGATAGCAGCTCCATTCTATGTGTCATACTTGATCATTTCGCGATATTGCCATATTTTTGCTAAAAGGATTTAGTAGAGAACATCGACGATAAAGTTCGCAACTTTTGGTCGCTAATAAAAAAAGCCTGCCCTGTACCGGAAGTAGCAGACGATATGCGCGTGACGTCACGGGTTGTGGGGCTCCTCACACTTGAACATTGTTTACAATCATGGCCACCAGCAGCAAGAGCGATTCGGACCAAGAAATCGATGATTTCCCCATTAATTTGAGCGAGGATGAAAGATTCGTGGATGAGGAAAGCGAGAGTGAAGGACTAGGAAAAAAATAGAGACTAGACGGCAGTGGGAGCGATTCAGATAGGGAAGATGCTTTGAGAGGTGCCGTGTCAGCCATGGGGGTGGCAGGAAGACTCGGCCAGGCCCAACCGCAACAAGGGATAGAGCCATACCGCTTTGAACCCGACGCTGACGGTGACGGTCAGGAGGATGCTGCTGATATTGATGCTGGAGTAGCACACGACATAGATCGCCTTCAGAATACAGAATGGTAAAATTGTATTTATTTTTTTTAAATGATCGCTGCATAACACTCTTTACTATCTTTCGGGAATGTAAACAATGAAACACCGGCTGTGTTTGTGTTGCTAAAGCCGGCCGCAATACACCGTTTCCCACCTACAGCTTTCTTCTTTGATGTCTCCATTGTTCATTGAACAAATTGCAAAAGATTAACCAACACAGATGTCCAGAATACTGTGGAATTTTGCAATGAAAACAGACGACTTAATAGCTGGGCACGATGCTGGCACAAAAAGTCCTATACAATCCGAGACGTTTTCAGCAGGATCTTTCGGTGCAAAATTTAAAATTGCACTTTAGTAAGTTAACCCGGCCGTATTGGCATGTGTTGCAATGTTAAGATTTCATCATTGATGTATAAATTATCAGACTGCGTGGTCGGTAGTAGCGAGTTTCAGTAGGCCTTTAAGAATTAGTCAAGATACAGCTCTTACCCTGCGATTAGGTGGCAACTTGTCCAGGGTGTACACCGCCTTCAGCCCGATTGTAGCTGAGATAGGCACCAGCGCCCCCCGCGAGCCCAAAGGGGATAAGCGGTAGAAAATGGATGGATGGATGGACAGCTCTTACCTCACAACACTCGTAAGCTGAGGTACCTTGTTTTACCTAAATAATGATTGGAGGGGTGGAGCCAACTTTAGACCCCCAGTGTGGTTAGAAGGGGGCTGCAGAATTAGGCAATGTTGGCCAAAAGAAAAACAACTGAGATTCACCACGTAAACACCAGGAATTTATGAAATATTTTATAAATGAATGCTCACTATAAGGTCCCACTGGGATCCAATATCATGTTCGAAGCCCCTGAATTGAGTAGGATGTGACCCTTTTATAGCTATTTGTATTGGTATTTGTCAAAACCCCCAAAATACCGTAAAGAACAAAAGCCCATTTACTTACCATATTTTTTGGACCAAAGGACGCACCGGATGATAAGTCCCATTGCCGATGAGTGGGTCTATTCAGGTCTATTTTCATACAAGAGGCGCAGCAAATTATAAAGCGCATTTAAAGGGGGTCATATGATTTATTTATTTTTACATTTAAAACACTTCCTTATGGTCTACTTAAGTGTTTTTCAACCTTTTTCTGAGTTGAGGCACATTTTCTTCATTGAAAAAATCCCAAGGCACACAACCGGCTGAAATCATTGAAAAATTCAACTCAGCATCCGATATTAATAGTAAAAAGACCATCCATCCATCCATTTTCTACAAAGTTGTTTTCGCAAATTGTTGGATATGAATTCAAACAATAACTATATATAACTCTCGTCTCAAAGTAGGTGTACTGTCACCACCTGTCACATCACGCTGTAACTTATTTTTGAGGTTTTTGACCTTTTTTCTGTGTGTCGTGTTTTAGTTCTTGTCTTGCGCTCCTATTTCAGTGGCTTTTCCTGTTGTGTTGGTATTTTCCTGTAGCAGTGTCATGTCTTCCTTGAACGCTATTCCAGGCACCTGTTTTGTTTTGGCAATCAAAACTATTTAAGTCGTGCGGACGCTATCCTTCTTTGTGGGGACATTGTGTCATGTACGGATGTACTTTGTGGATGCCCTCTGCTCCACGCGCTGTAAGTCTTTGCTGTCGTCCAGCATTCTGTTTTTGTTTACTTTGCAGCCAGTCCAGATTTAGTTTCATTTTGCATAGCTACCTCTTAGCTTCAATGCCTTTTCTTAGCGGCACTTGCTTTTGGTTTATTTTTGGTTTAAGCGTTAGATACTTTTTTACCTTCACACTGCCTCCCGCTGTCGCCTGTGATCACGACAAACCATGTTCCCGACATCTACAAAGAAATTAGCTACCGGCTGCCACCTATTGATATGGAAGAGTATTACACAGTTACTCTGCCGAGCTTTAGACAGCACCGACACTCATCAACGGCACATAATTTGTGGATTATAATTACTGGTTTGCAAAAAAATATTTTTAATCCAATTAGGTACATAATCACACCAGGGACACAGTGGTTGAAAAACACTGGTCTACATAACATGTAATTGTGGTTCCTCGGTCAAAATGTTCCACAGATTGTATTTCAAGCCGCTTTCTAAACGTCTTTTCAGGATCCGCCGTTTGGTGGGGGGCCTTATTTACGTGCCTCCACTTCAACAGCGTATTCTCCCCGTCATCTTTGTTTTAATAGTGGTTTTTAGTGCTTCCATATTGAAACTACTGACAGATATAAGTTAGACCTGCACGCTACTTTGTATTAGAAATGGCAACAGTAGAGGGTGAATGTCCCACAGAAAGAGGATAGAGAATAAGAAGGCGCTTATTGACTCTGGCATTGGGCTACAATGGCGGATGCGCGCAAATTTTCAGGATCCCAAATACATATCAGCACGTACCAATAGGTAAGAAAAGTTGGGTTTGCATAATATTGCGAAAACGCCAGATAATGTATCTTAATATGTGCTATTTTGGGGTCACACAGCATAATAATAATCGTAAGTTCAAGCACGGTAGCCGTAATGATTCGGAAATTCATCAAGAGGCTCTTCGTATACCTTACCAAAGTCGTACTAAAACATTTTAACACATTTTTTAACGCGTTGTGTAATGTTCGATATTCTCAATGAAACATCAAAGTTTTGGTGTCCAAAGTTATTTCCTCACTGTGGAATCAGAACTAAAATTTGAATAATTCCTCAAAAAGACATTCAAGGTGATGGATATTCATGTGTTGACATAAACTATCAGGGGAAATGTGCCACAAATTCTGGACTATAAACTTTTACTTTTTCCTAGATTGTCGTCTCTGCGGCTAATAAAAACGGGAGGGCCAAATTCATGGATTTTTTTTTCACCCGCCAATGCCTGTAATGTTTTGTGTTCAATAGTTTGCATTAAATCCATGCAAAGGGCTGAAAGGGTGTGTTAGTTGTTTGTGCTATAGCGCCCTCTGTTGGATGAGTTTGCTCACTGCGGGTATTGCAGGTTGAAAATGTACTTCCTGTTTTGATTCCGTGACCAGAAACAGCATTTTTGCTCAAAAGGATGTCTCATTTATCACTCCAAGCAACGTTTGTAAGTTTTGTAGTTCAACTACAACAATTATTAATTCATAAATCGTCCCATTTGTGGTGTCTGCTGGAATGTTTTCATGCTATCGTAATGTAATGAAGTTAGCGTCGTTAGCATTAGCTAGTTGGCTAACACCTTTACAAATGTCTGTGTTAGTATCATTATTATTATTTTATCTTATTTTTTATTTTTTGTCCTATCCAGCTTCTCAGGCAAATCATATAGTTGATGTAGATGCCCATATTGGCTGTTCAGATTTACTTTACAAAAGAGAAGTGTGGGATAATTCTCTTGTTGCCTTATGTGTATTTGACTTTATTAAATATATTTGAATTATTATTTGATGCAGCCGGGCTGGAGCAGGAGGGGATAGAAAGAGAAAAAGGAAGACAGAGGGGGGAATTGTGGGGACAAGAGGAGGATTAGACAGAAAGACAAAAACTACTACGGCAAACACCACAACAACAACAATAGAACAACATCAGCAAATACAATATGTACAAATTTGATGGTAAAAGTGATAGCAAAGAAGCAGTTAGCGAAATAAATAATAATACAGAAATGACAATGAGCATTATTACACTACAAATGGAGCAATACAAATACGAATAGAAATAGCACTATTGATAATGAACACTACCAATAATGTACCTCTATTATCAACAATACAGTTGTTCAAATGCAACAATACATATATGTAATGATAATTAGAGATACAAAAGAAAGCAGAAAAATGGAGGGGAAGAAAGAGAAGTAACCTATATTAACCTTGTAGATTGTTATAGTAACAATAGGTTAAGCTTTGTCAGTGTGCCATGTGTTATCTAGTTTACCCTAGGGTAACAACATTTATTTATGTTTGATGAAACCTGTTTATGCGCATGAGTGTATGTATCTATATGTACTTGTATATGTACAGTATGTGTATATGTTTGTGTGACAGTCCCTTGCTGTCGTCATGCGGGTTCAGTGGACCACCCAGGAAGGACATCTCTTTTTGCAGGTTTGTCTGGCTTTATTTTTCAATCAAAGCTGTGTCTCAAGACGGATCGCTTTTCAGCTGCTCCTTTCCACTGCTCGCTCACGGTCCGCTCTTTCAGCCGCTGTCGTCGTCGTCCTCTTCTATGGCTCGCTATCTGTTGCTCTTTGATCGCTCTTGCCGGCTCTCCAACTCCTTTCTCCTTTATCTATCCTCCTTCTCCCTTTTTATACAGTGTCAGGAGAAAAGTTAATCTTTCCCCGGTGTGAGAGCCACGCACTTAAATTCAATTGTGGCGGCGTCGCTCCCGGCACGCCCCGCCTCTCCGCTCCGCCGCATTCTCCGCCTCCTTGCCGCCATCTTGGACAGGGCTGCAGCGTGCCCTGCCCCGCCGTCAGCCCCTCAGCTGCGCCTCTCCACAGTATGTTTGTACAGTGAATGTATATGTACAGTATGTGTATATGTATATTTGAACAGTGAATGCATATGCACATGTATGGGTATATGTATGTTTGTACCGTGAATGTGCGTGTGGATTTACGAACTTTGAGTATGTAGGTATGTACTGTATTTGGGTATGTATGTGGGAGCGTAGGTACCTGTGTATGAATAAATAACGGGGTGTATGTGAGTATATGTATATTTGTATCTGTGTTAGTATTATTAACTTACAATGACATTTATTTTGTATTGTTTCAGTTTCACAAATTCCTCAATAAACTCGCCAGGAAGTTGCCGTGGAGTTATGGAGTCTGTTTAGCTGTTAAGCAGCGAGTGGGTCCATGATAATAACTTCTGCTTGGAAACAATTAACTTATGTAAATAAACATTCACAAAACATTTCTGTGTAAATAACTAAATTCACTACATAAATATTAGCGGCTTATCGACCGAAGAGGCTAATATTTGGAAATTATTTTTTTCTTCAAAGATTTTGTGGGTGCAACTTATATCCTGGTGTGTTATATAAAATAGGACAGTAAGAACAATCATTATTGGTGTTTAATGGACGGTGCTTCACTTTGGCTAACTCTACACTGGAGCTGTTTTTTAAGTTTCCACACCCCTGCACTTTCTTTTTATATTCATACTAAAAAAAAAAAACATTGTTATGCTCTACTGTAAAAGTGCAAATAGGGTCTGTGACCTGTTTGCTCAGGGGTTTGATACGAAAGGTGAGACACATTTATCCACAAGATAAACCTGGAGGAACTTTTACAGCCGCACATATTTCTTTGGCTGGATGTATTTTTGTTGTTGTTGTTTTTCCGCATTAGGCTTCAAATATGAAATATTGTGCAGGGTGCACGCAGCCTTTGGCCTGCACCTCTTTAAAACAACACAATAAATATATACCTCGTAAAGCAGATTGTGTGTTTTGTGTTGTGCCTGTGCTCACAGAGTGTTAAAAGTACAGTAATGCTATTTGTGCTTTACTGCACAGGGTATAGACGCGGAATACGCCTCATTGGGGAAAATCATTCAGCTTGTAATCTCACGCCTGGTTGCAGAAGCGGAAGATCTTCTGCTGCCTCTCAAATGGTTAAAGCAGGGGCGTTCAAAGTGCGTCCCGAAGCTAATTTTTTAACGGCCTGCAGCCCAATTATTAGCATTCTAACATTAGCATGCTAACATTTTTGCTATTGTTGCAGTTATACACCTCGCCGTGAATTGTATGTTTTTCTAGACAAATAGTATCTGTTAACATGCAAATGTATATGCTATCTTTTAGTTTCAGCAAATTTTGTAGGTATACACCTCAGTCCGTGGCGACTTGTCCAGGTTGTACTCCGCCTTCGGCCCAAATGCAACAGGGATAGGCTGCTTAAAAGATCTGCATAAGACCCCATTTGTAGGGATGCGAAAGACATCAGACGGGAAAATAAAGCAAAACTTGTGGTGCGATTCCATCCATCTCCCGCTTATCCAAGGTCAGGTCGCGGGGGCAGCAGCCTAAGCAGGGGAGCCCAGACTTTCCTCTCCTAAGCCACTTCGTCTAGCTACTGCCGGGGGATCCCGAGGCTTTCCCAGGCTAGCTGGGAGAGATAGTTTTCCCAATGTGTCTTGGGTCTCTTCCCCGTGGCCTCCTACAGGTCAGATGTGTCCCAAACACCTCCCTAGGGAGGCGTTCGGGTGGCATCCTGACCAGATGCCCGAACCACCTCATCTGGCTCCTCTCGATGTGGAGGAGCAGCCGCTTTACTTTGAGCTCCTCCTGGATGACAGAGCTTCTCACCCTATTTCTAAGGGAGAGCCCCGCCACCCGGCGGAGGAAACTCATTTCGGCCGCTTGTACCCGTGATCTTGTCCTTTCGGTCTTAACCCAAAGCTCATGACTATAGATGAAGATGGGACTGTAGATCGACCGATAAATTGAGAGCTTCGCCTTCTGGCTCATCTTTTTTTTCACCACGACGGATCGATACAGCGTCTGTATTACTGAAAACGCCGCACCGATCCGCCTGTCGATCTCACGATCCACTCTTCCCTCACTCGTGAATAAGACTCCAAGGTACTTGAACTCCTCCACTTGGGGCAAGATCTCCCCAACCTGGAGATGGCACTCCACCCTTTTCCAGGCGTGAACCATGGACTCGGAATTGGAGGTGCCGATTTTCATCTCAGTCGCATCACACTCTGCTGCGAACCGATCCAGTGAGAGCTAAAGATTCTGGCCAGGTGGAGCCATCAGGACCACATCATCTGCAAAAAGCAGAAAACTAATCCTCCAGCCACCAAACCAGATCCCCTCAAAGCCCTGACTGCACCTAGAAATAGTTCATAAAAAAGTTATGAACAAAATCCGTGACAAAGAGCAGCCTTGGCAGAGTCCAACGCTCACTGGAAACGAGTCCGACTTACTGCCGCCAAATGTGGACCCAGCTCTGACACTGATCATACAGGGAGTGGACAGTCCGTTACCCCATACTCTCTGAGCACTCCATCCATCCATCCATTTTCTACCGCTTATTCCCTTTCGGGGTCGCGGGGGGCGCTGGCGCCTACCTCAGCTACAATCGGGCGGAAGGCGGGGTACACCCTGGACAAGTCGCCACCTCATCGCAGGGCCAACACAGATAGACAGACAACATTCACACTCACATTCACACACTAGGGCCAATTTAGTGTTGCCAATCAACCTATCCCCACAGGTCAAATGCCTTCTTCAAGTCCACAAAGCACATGTAGACCTGTTGGGCAAACACCCATGCTCCCTCAAGGACCCTGCCAAGAGTGTAGAGCTGGTCCACAGTTCCGCGACCAGGACAAAAACCACACTGTTCCTCACCAGTTACTCAGTATTTTTGTGTTTTTTTATAGATACTAACTCTGACTCAAATAACTTTTTTTAGATGACTACTTTTTACCTTTACTTGAGCCATATTACTGTCAAGCAGTCTATGAAATTGTTGTAAGTACACCCTCTGCATAATATAATTAACTACACATGGATATTTCCTCATGACGCCAAGCTCTACATACGCTTTGTCAATATTCTGGCACGGGGGGGAAGTTTGCTCGTTTCAAGAAATGTAATGCCGAGCGCATATCATTTTGTCATGATAATGGCACTAGCATTTACTTAATAGAACATTTTCAACATATTGCGCAAAAAGGTGTCATTTTTTTCCCACCAAGAAAAGTGCACTTAATATTAGTGAAAATATACTTATTCTAAGGTGTTTTGGGGTTCCTTGAAGTTAGCTAATTTTACTTGTTTCAAAAAGTCTTGACAAGCCAAATGTTCTTGTTTTATTGGCAGATAATTTTGCTTAGTTCAAGTAAAATACCCCTCATTTTTTGTAATTTTTGTTCTTGTTTTTGAACACTGACTTTTTGCAGTGAATGGTCAGCCAAAAAAATCAATTAAATATTCAAACACAATGTGACTGTTCAAAAATGTGTGTAATGTTACAGCGGCCAAGAATATAAAATATAATTGTTAAATAAAACATCTGCCTTGTTTTTAATGAATAGAGGCCTACTATGTTACTGTATTGGTCATTATGGTGGTACTTGGCGAGCCAATTGTTTTTCTGAGGTGGTACTTAGTGGAAAAAAAGTTTAAGAACTATGATCTATTTCACACTTTCTGTGACCTTCAAGCTCTTTTAGTCGTTTTTATTAAGCCCACGTGCACACAGACATTCGCCCCTCCCACTTCCCTTCTCACGTTCAGTCTCCAGTGGGCTGACCTGTCCACTCAAGCCAAGGTTCTTTAAGGGTGAAGAGATGGAAAGCGGAGCTGAAAATATTTTTCCAGCATCATCATTGCCCCTTATAAGACCCTTCAGTGTTTATGAGTGATTAACAAAAGCGGAGCTACCAGACAAGGTGCCCCAGAGCATAAAAAGAGATATACCGCCAATCGCCTCTAATGGCTTTTTGCATTAGTGTACCATTTCTTTGCTTGTTTATTCCCATCATCACTACATAGTTGGCAACACGTTGCGGTGAAATATAAGTAATTACACCGATAAATATTTATGTTCGTTCGTTATCTGCAGGCTATAATGGGTTTTGGGTGATCCTTGGCTCTTCATCGGAGGCACAAAGAGAGGAAAAGGACAAAGTTTAATTGGGAGGAGGCTTTCATTTTGGCGATGACAGCAGCGGTTGTCCTTGAAGAAGAAGACATGGTGAGCGTGTAACACCTAAGGTTATTCTGTCGGGTTTGCTAAAGGGTGTGTGTGTGTGTGTGTGTGTGTGTGTGTGTGTGTGTGTGTGTGTGTGTGTGTGCGTGTGTGTGTGTGTGTGTGTGTGTGTGTAGGGGGGGCAGTCAAGTGACAGGGGACACAGAAAAGAGGATGAAGGGTAAGTCTGATGTCATCTTGTGTTGCCTCCATCCATTTGAAATGACGTTTGCAAGAATCCCAATAAGTGTTCCTGTGTGTCATTATTCAAATCTGCACTTACTCAAATGCTAATTACCGTATTTCCTTGTATTGCCGGAGGGCATATAGTATGCGCCTGCCTTGAATTACTGCCAGGTCAAACTCGCTTCCCAAAATAATTAGCGCATGCTTAGTATTACCGCCGGGTCAAACTAGTGACGTCACAAGTGACACTTCCCCTGTCATCATTTTGAAAATGTAGGAGGCTGATTTCAATACCGGTAATTTGAAATTGCATAAAGCGAAGAAGATTAAGAGCTATTCAGTAGGATTTAAGGTCCAAGCTTTGAGCACACTAAAATTTTTACTGCATACCTTTGGTAAGTGCCGGAGTTAGAAGAGGTCTTAAAATATTTAGCGCATGCTTACTTTTACCACATGCCTCTGGTAAGCGCAGCAGTGAGAAGAGGTTTTAAATTAATTAGCGCCCCGGCGGCAATTCAAGGAAATACGGTAGGTTAGATTCGATTATAAAACGCTACATTTGTCTTACACTGTACACGGTTCTGCTAATTCATGAACTTTTCTCCAAAAACAGCCAATACTAAAATTAGTAAAAGCTTCACAGTCGAGAATTTTTAAAAAGGACACACAGTGTGTTTGTGTGGCTAAAGGCTAATTGAACAAATTGCAAAAGATTCAGCAACACAGATGTCCAGAATACTGTGTAATTATGCGATTAAACAGCCTACTTATAGCTTGAATCGGGCTGGAAAATAATGTCCGCTACAAACCAAGATGTCAAACGCACACGTCATCATACACGTCATCATACCGCGACGTTTTCAACACGACACTTCGCGGGGAATTTAAAGTTGCAATTTAGTAAACTAAAAAGGCCGTATTGGCATGTGTTGCAATGTTAATATTTCATCATTGATATATAAACTATCAGACTGCATGGTGGGTAGTAGTGGGTTTCAGTAGGCCTTTAAAGTGGGGTATGAATTAGTTTTTTTGGCAACACCTAATCGTCAAAAGAATTCATTAAGTTAAGCTTGTGACACAGTAAATTGAATGATGCGGACACGTTTATTACTGGATACTAAAAATATGGTTCTGCCTTGGAGATGGGTTCTTCCGAGGATGTTGTAGTCGTAATGATTTGTGCAGTCCTTTGAGACATTTGTGATTTGGGGCTATATAAATAAACATTGATTGATTGATGTTGTATATGTAAGTAATATACAAATATAATTATTTAACATTTGTTTATGTTGACCAATGTGCTGTTTTAGACTGCAATGTCATATGATTAAGGACACCTTTAACGTATATCTAGCTTGTATGCTCCTTTGTGCTTATCTGTTGTGTAGCTGCTCGTTACTAAAAGCCTATAGCCTACCATGTTTATCTTTTTTTGAATGACTAAAATACAAGAAAAGACAAAACTTGTGTGTTTTTAGACTAGAATAGAATAGAAAGTACTTTATTGATCCCTGGGGGAAATTCAGCATTTTTAATGGAGGACATTTAGATGTTAACTGGCTGTCCAGTAAACACTCATCAAAAGTCACATCCTGTCAGTGGGAGAGGGCGCAAATAAAAAAGGCTACGCTTTTGCTACCGGGGGTTTTGATACATTTGAAGACTTTTGACCACTGATTTGTGATCACAGCAACAGGACAGCTATACTGCAATATTTGAACTGATTTTGGTCAGGTTCGAGTCGCTAAAATAAGGCGAGTTGGAAGAGCGGTTGGCCTCAAGCCAACGACTCCACAACGCAATTCAAAGCTGTTGCCTGGCAACCATACGCTACGGGGAGAGTTTGAAACCGTTTTAAAGTGCTTCCGACAACCCAGAGTGATATAAATTGACAGGCTGAGACCTCAATTTGATCTCTGGACGGCATAAGGTACAACATTGTTGAAATAAACATATTAAAAGTGTCACCTGTCGCTAAAGAAGCAACTGCCGTTAGAATACAAATAATAACAAAATAAATGAATAAATTAAAGGGATGGTTTGACAAAAACCGACTATCATAAAACCTCAGTAAAACTAAAATAATGCTATCCGTTAACAGTACAAGAGAATGTCAAGAAAAATACAAATACCCTTTTGTTTACAATCAGGAGCGCTAGTTTGCCGTTAGCTATTGTATTTTTTTATGGTGTGTAGTGAAGCATGTTTAGCTATTCTTTTTCCTGCAGGGATGATACGTATAAGAAACGTAGTTTGTCACCATGGAAGTGGGGATTAGTAAATTAGAAGTAGCTAAAACATTGTGTGGAACGGACGTTAACTGTTAGCTAGCTACTAGCTAGCTATGTAGCTAAAACACTGTGTGGATGGACATTAGCCTCTCACTATTAGCTAGCTGTGTTTGCACTGCTTAAAGAGCGGCATTTCAATGCTTACAGCGCCACCTTTATTGTTAGTTTTAAAAACAAAATATACATCGATTCTCCCTTTTTTGTCTCCACCCTTTTTCTGCTTGCAAGTGGTCTGTGTGTGTGTTGATGTCAACATGCGACATGCGCCTCGGCGTGGCATCAGCCAGCGCATTAAAAAAAAAGTAGCAATATTTTTTAAATGTGGTATAGTCCCTTTTTTAATTTATTAGTACCGCGGTACATTGTTAGTCACGGTATACTGTACAACAATAGTTCTAATTTATATCGGTCAGTACACTCGCTAAAAATAAAGATGGCGGGGAGAAAACCCAGGCGAAATAGAGCCATATACAAACCCCGTTTCCATATGAGTTGGGAAATTGTGTTTGCTGTAAATATAAATGGAATACAACGATTTGCAAATCCTTTTCAACCCATATTCAGTTGAATATGCTACAAAGACAACATATTTGATGTTCAAACCGATAAATATTTTTTTTTTTTTGCAAAAAGTCATTACTTTTAGAATTCGATGCCAGCAACACGTGACGAAGAAGTTGGGAAAGGTGGCAATAAATACTGATAAAGTTGAGGAAAGCTCATCAAACACTTATATGGAACATCCCACAGGTGTGCAGGCTAATTGGGGACAGTTGGGTGCCATGATTGGGTATAAAAACAGCTTCCATGAAATGCTAAGTAATTCACAAACAAGGATGGGGTGAGGGTCACCAATTTGTAAGCAAATTGTCAAACAGTTTTAGAACAACATTTCTCAACGAGCTATTGCAAGGAATTGAGGGATTTTACCATCTACGGTCCGTAAAATCATCAAAAGGTTCAGAGAATCTGGGGAAATCACTGCACGTAAGCGATGATATTACGGACCTTTGATCCCTCAGGCGGTACTGCATCAAAAACCAACATCAGTGTGTAAAAGATATCACCATATGGGCTCAGGAACACTTCATAAAACCACTGTCAGTAACTACAGTTGGTCGCTACATCTGTAAGTGCAAGTTAAGACTACTCTGCAAAGCCAAACCCATTTATCAACAACACCCTGAAACGCCGCCGGCTTCGCTGGGCCCGAGCTCATCTAAGATGGACTGATGCAAAGTGGAAAAGTGTTCTGTGGTCTGACGAGTCCACATTTGAAATTATATTTGGAAACAGATGACGTGGTGTCCTCCAGAACAAAGAGGAAAATAACCATCCGGATTGTTATAAGCGCAAAGTTCAAAAGCCAGCATCTGTGATGGTATGGGGGTGTATTAGTGCCCAAGGCATGGCTAACCTACACATCTGTGAAGGCACCATTAATGCTGAAAGATCCATACAGGTTTTGGAGCAACATATGTTGTCATCCAAGCAATGTTATCATGGACGCCCCTGCTTATTTCAGCAAGACAATGCCAAGCCACGTGTTACAACAGCGTGGCTTCGTAGTAAAAGAGTGCGGGTACTTTCCTGGCCCGCCTGCAGTTCAGACCTGTCTCCCATTGAATATGTGTGGCACATTATGAAGCGTAAAATACGACAGCGGAGACCTCAGACTGTTGAACGACTGAAGCTCTACATAAAACAAGAATGGGAAAGAATTCCATTTTCAAAGCTTCAACAATTAGTTTCCTCAGTTACCAAACGTTTATTGAGTGTTGTTAAAAGAAAATGTGATGTAACACAGTGGTGAACATGCCCTTTCCCAACTACTCTGGCATGTGTTGCAGTTATGAAATTCTGAGTTAATTATTATTAACTTATTTGCATCAGTCCATCTTAGATGATCTCGGGCCCAGAGAAGCCGGTTTATGAGTTTGAACATCAAATATCTTGTTTTTGTAGTGCATTCAATCGAATATGGGTTGAAAAAGATTTGCAAATAATATATTCCGTTTATATTTACATCTAACACAATTTCCCAACTTACATGGAAACGGGGTTTGTAAATGAGACGGCCCACAAAATGGCGCTACCTGAAGAGGCGGTCAGAAAGCGGCTTGAAGATGGTCTGTAAAACATAATCTCTGCGACATTTTGACCAAAGAACCTCATTACATATTATGTAGACCGCAAGGAAGTGTTTTAAATGTAGAAAAAAATATAATACAATTGAGATTTTTCCTCATGCAAAATGAAAAGCGGTTAATTTGGATTAAAAATTAAGAACATTTAATCGTGATTCATCAAAATTAATCCACAGCGACCCTGTGATTAATCCTATTGAAAATGTTAATTGTCTGACCGCTAAATATAGTATATACGTATACGTAGGTCAAAGTCGCTGAGGAAAGAGGTTAATTGCCTGATTTAATTGGACCTTTAGATGCTTTTGAGCTTCGCCACTTGAAGTTTGGTCTTGTGTGTGTGCGGGGCGGGTGGAGGTGGGGGGTGAAGTCCTCTTAATGAGATTAGACTCTTTCAGGACCTCAAGAACACCAACAAAACCACTCGACCTTGCTATAGATTTATAATTACACTCCCTATACACACTGTCACTGTTGGGTCAGTGCCTAACAACGTCAGCTTCCCCAAAGTGTCTTTTCCATACTCCCAGACGACCTAACAGATAAATAGATAACCAATAACCAGATAAATAACCAATAATATGCCATATATTCTTAGTTTTTCTCTGATTTACTGTCTTATCACTGCATATCAATAATAATGATAATAGTCTCCAAAACTACTGAAAATACAAACTACAGTTTGTCGCTACATCTGTAAGTGCAAGTTGAAACCCTACTATGCTAAGCCAAAGCCATTTATCAACAACGCCCAGAAACGCCGCCGGATTCGCTGGGCCCAAGCTCATCGAAAATGGACTGATGCAAAGTGCAAAAGTGTTCTGTGGTCTGACGAGTACACATTTCAAATTGTTTTTAGAAACTGTGGACATTGTGTCCTCCGGAACAAAGAGGAAAAGAACCATCCGGATTGTTGTAAATCAGGGGTCGGCAACCCAAAATGTTGAACGAGCCATATTGGACCAAAAATACAAAAACAAATCCGTCTGGAGCCGCAAAAAATAAAAAGCCATATTATATACAGATAGTGTGTCATGAGATATAAATTTAATTATGAGGACTTAAAGGAAAATGAGCTCAAATATACCTACAAATGAGGCACAAGGATGCAATATGTACATACAGCTAGCCTAAATAGCATGTTAGCATCGATTAGCTTGCAGTCATGCAGTGCGCAAATATGTCTGATTAGCACTCCACATAAATCAATAACGTCAACAAAACTCACCTTTGTGCATTCATACACAACATCAAAAGTTTGGTGGACAAAATGAGACAGAAAAAGAAGTGGCATAAAACACGTCTTAGAAAGTCGGAGAAAGTTGTGCATGTAAACAAACTACGGTGAGTTCAAGGACCGCCAAAATTAGTAGGACAAAACGGCGCTCACTAAATACTCGAATCACACTGTTGGATATAAACAGAGTGCTTTATAACAAGTAGGATGGTTTGCGTTTGTCCTCCTCCAGAAACCATATTTAAACAAAAAATATATATTTTTCCCCTCATCTTTTTCCACTATCGTATATTTTTGAAAAAGCTCCAGAGAGCCACTAGGGCGGCGCCAAAGAGCCGCATGAGACTCCAGAGCCAATTGGAGTCACACCCACATTTTAGTTAAAAGTAAGGCAACATTGGAACTCCACGCTGCCCTACAACGATGTACTATCCTTCTTTAGGCAATTATTGGAATTAAAAGGTATCATTTGGGGATTGCAAGGCAATTAATGTGCTGATGTGACGGTTTCATGCCGTTGTGCGGGTTCCCAGGACCATCAAGGAAGGACATTGCTTAAGCAGGTTTGACTTTTGTTTATTTTTCAATACAAGCTTGTCAGCGGTCGGGTCGCTTTTCAGCTCCTCCTCCACTGCGCGCTCTTCGGTCCACTCTGAAGCCGCCCACGTCGTCGTCGTCTACTGCTCGCTCTCTGTCGCTGTCGCTTTCGCTTTCGCTCCTCCTGCCTTGCTGCGGGCTCTCCAACTCCTTCTGCCTCACCCTCCTCTGCTGCTGCCCTTTTATACAGCGAAAGGAGATTCCCCGATTATGTACAGGTGCGCGATCCACGCACCTGAACTCGATCGTGACGTCGTTCCCAGCACGCCCCGCCTCTTCGCTCGGTCCCCGTCCCTGCCTCCTCGCCGCCATCTTGGGCCGGCGTGCATTGCCTTGCTGCTCGTTTGCCGGCTCCGCCTCTCCCCTAACTTTATCGCCAGACGCAAGCCGGAACTCCAAGCGGCTAAGCAAACTCCCCCCTCCCTATTTTGAAGGGGCGGGAAATGAAGACTGCCACGGCCACCTGTCTTCTCTTCATTTTATTCTTCCATTTGGTCTTTGTCTTCTTCGTTGTCTTTCTCCTTGTATTTGTCTTTTTCCTTGTCTTTTTCTTCTTTGTCCTTTTCTTCGTCCTCTTTGTCCTTTTCTTTGTCTTTTTCTTCATCCTTTTCTTCATCCTTTTCTTTGTCTTGTTTGTCTTTTTCTTCAACCACCACTTCTTCTTCTTCCACCACCACTTCTTCTTCCACCACTTCTTCTTCTTCTTCTTCTTCTTCTTCTTCTTCTTCTTCTTCTTCTTCTTCTTCCACCACCACCACTTCTTTCACCGATTTTTCTTCCACCATTTCTTTGTGGGGGGGGGCACTCGCCACCTCCCCCCCACCTGGTTCGCCAGCACTGTTGGCGGGACTCCTCGAGCCGCTGCCGGCTGCCTGCTGCCAGCTCAGTGAACGCGCCGACAAGAGCCCAGAGGAGATCGTCCTCCCTCGCCTCCGATGGTCATTCCGGGTTGGGCGCCAAATGTGACGGTATCATACCGTCTTGCGGGTTCCCAGGACCATCAAGGAAGGACATTGCTTGCGCAGGTTTGACTTTTGTTTATTTTTCAATGCAAGCTTGTCTGCGGTTGGGTCGCTTTTCAGCTCCTTCACTGCGCGCTCTTCGGTCCAGTCATTAGCCGCCCGCGTCGTCGTCGTCTACTGCTCGCTCTTTGTCGCTTTCGCTCCTCCTGAACTGCTGCGGGCTTTCCAACTCCTTCTGCCTCACCTTCCCTGCTGCTGCCCTTTTATACAGCGAGACGAGATTCACCGATTGTGTACAGGTGCACGATCCACGCACCTGAATACGATCGTGGCGTCGCTCCTGGCTCTTCGCTCGGTCACCGTCCTCGTCCCCACCTCCTCGCCACCATCTTGGGCCGGGATCTGGCGTGCCCTGCCCTGCTGCTCGTTTGCCGGCTCCGCCTCTCCACAGCTGAAAATTTATTTTTTCTCTCATCGGGGTTGCCTTTGAAACAGTAAAAATAAGTGAAGTGAATCCTTCTGTCCTTCCTGTAGCACGTTTGGTTTGTGAAGGTTACTTGTCAAATTATCAGATGGCCAGGTGTGTGTGTGTGTGTGTGTGTGTGTGTGTGTGTGTGTGTGTGTGTGTGTGTGTGTGTGTGTGTGTGTGTGTGACCATACTAAGGTTAAGCAGTATCACAAAAACCCAGAGTGTGAGGGCTCTTATCTCCTCTTGAATAATGCAGTTACTGCCCAAGGGCCAGAGAGCAAGCAGGCGGACTTACTCACTCCTAAAACATTCATTGCACACAAACAACCACTCATAAATGAATATAAACAACACACACTTGAGTAGACTGAGATAAAACGGGAGGAGACGCTTGATCATTTATCTGAAAGCACTTTAACCTTTTTTTCATTGTTAGCTAGGGAGGGGGTGGTTAGAGCAATAGCTACGAGACAGATGTGCTTCATCTTTTCAGGTTTTTCAGTAAATACAGTAAATGTTTGCACAACTCTATCCGTTTGTGTTGACCTTCTGCTGAACAGTATGGTGATCTTGTTTGCTGTAATGCACATAAAACTGACATTTAAAAGAGCCTGATTTAATAATGTCATGTCAAGTCATCATTAAATGGCCCTGATATGTCAAAAGGCATTAATAAATCATGTTCTTTTCGAATACCTTTATTATTGATAACAGTAGTTCAGCCGGCATATGCTTATTTAAAAATTAGATTTGCAGCCCCGAAATGTTGTTATTGTTTTCATTTATATATCCTGCCCTCTACTGTTTTACCAATTAGAAAGTCCATGAGTGTGTCGCATCCAGGTTGCCTTTTCGTCAAGCTACTGCCACTGGTAAAGTTACTAAACATGTCAGACCTTTGTAAATCTGAAAGGTGTCGTTACGATTCTCAACTTGTTCATGACAAAGCCAGGAACAAACTTGTTAATTACCTCCTTGATAGGTAAGTCAGGCATTTACGTTTTCTTATTACTTTTAATAAATGGAAATGGACATTTCGTATGTAAACTATATTATCTAATACAGTCTATGATCTTGTCTAACCAAGCTTGTATGTTTGTGCAAGGAATGCTTAGTGTGATGGTGCTTAGCTCCTAGTGTAATGCTTAGCATGCTAGTCCAGTCAATGATACATCAAAATAGGCTAACGGGGGAAATATATGACTGTTAGTCTGTATGTCAATGTGTCATCCAACTGACAGGGCAAAATGGGTAGTGTCAGTGCCTTTTTCGTTCCCAATATGCTGATACTCTGAAGAAATGGGTTCCAACATTAGCACGGCTGTCATGGCAATGTGAAACGTATGGAGACAGCCAAATTACATGATCAAATAATTCCTCATTCATGTTTGCATATTGTGGACTACATGTACCAATTTATATGGCAATCTGAAACGTTCGAAACAGTACCCTATAGGCATACTTGGTCAAATGTCTCCTCTTTAATTTGGGCGTACATTATTAGGCTGCTAAGCATGCCCCTACTTATTTTCAACAGTATAACCATTGCTAGCGTTGGTTATAGTTTGTGTTAGTCTTTCTTTTGTGATATTATTGACAATAACCATATGATTGCCATTTGTTGTGATATTGTACGCAGCCATGACATACTTCTTGCTGAAAAAAAAACTAATTCTGTGTAAAATGTATTGCTTAGATATTTTTTATTGACAAAACGCTTGTCTATTCAGCGATTAAGGTCCCAGCACCTCAACCCCTCGTAAGAGGCAGTGGAAGTTTGAAGTTCCTTGGAGTAGCCCAGTCGATCAAACTGGATTCGGCTGCGTATCTGGCAACCTTAGTCAGGGAGAGGGGAAGGGGACTACAGAATTTGACCGTGATGCAGTAGCATTTCTGGCCAGATTATTCATTACATATGGCTCCCTTTAACACTGTAATTTCCAGATTATAAAACACAATTTATTTATTGAACCCTGTGCTTTATACATCGCAGTGGCTAATTTATTGATTTGTTTTCACATGCCGCCCACAAATTTAGCCCCACCACATCAGACCACTGAAATTGTCGAACAGGTCACGGTGGACCAATGAAATTGTTCACCTTAAATCAGACAGACTCACGCAATCATTCAGTCAGCCATTGTGCGCGCTATGGACTCACCATCATTGTGGCGTAGAAACGTCATGCACAAAATTCAGTCCCAAAGCCAAAGTCGATCGACTTGGAAATCGAAAAAGGGAATTTAGTGTAAAAGTTGTAATTTAGTGAGTATGTCTGTTTTTTTGGTACTGGCTCCTAATTGGGGGAGTCAAGGAGAATAATTAAGTTTCTGGACAAATGATTCAGTTATCTTTTTTTTTTTTTTTTTTTGTATATAATAGACCATAATGCAACACATTAAAATAGACTCAGGTAGCATCTGATAATTAGATAGGAATAATCACAAATAAGGATGCAACACCACACAAAAGTTTGTAAAACAACGGTATGTCCTCGTCAAAGTTCCCTAAAGTCACGCACACTAGTACGAGGTTGTGTCGGTTTGAAGTAAACACCCTTTAATCCCCACTGCCGCAACCGCACTTCATCAACCGTTCTCCTAGGGATCCAATTATCTACAGGCAAAAATAATCCAGTCAAAAAAGTGAAACATTTAACTGATATAATAATCCATAAAGTTGCTTTGAAGCAAAATAGCATCAGCTGACCTCTAGTTGCCATCGGACGTCACTCCATCGCGCCACATTTGCGTAACATTAAAACACACCTTGATCAAACGCACACCCAGCCAACATGCTAATTTATTGTATTGATTGATATTATTTATTTGCTATTCAATATCATGTAAAAGATCTATGCTCTGATCATGAATGCCTTACATAAATATTATTTACAGCTGAGTGTACCATATTTCCTTTAATAGCCGCCGGGGCGCTAATAAATTTAAAACCTCTTCTCACTCCTACGCTTATTCAAAGCATGCAGTAAAAGTCAGCAGGCGCTAATAATTTTAACACCTCTTCTCACCCTGCACTTACCAATCCGCGTGTATAATATATCCAAGAGTCATGGATGCACGGCATTATGGGTAATCCCTATGCTGCCTTTATAATGTCCCACAGAGCCAATACTCTCCAGAAATGTGTTTGGTGCAGGTTCACAGAGTGTAGCGCATATTAGTAAGAGTGTTAAAATTGTTTTATATCACAACCATTAGTGTGATCTGTACGGCTGTGGAACAAGACCCCTGGTTTACTCACAGTACAGGCAATCAAACCTCCTCCGGCACTTTGAAAATAACGTCAGGGGAAGCATCACTCGTGACGTCACGTATTTGACCCGGCGGTAAAAGTAAGCATGCACTTATTAATTTGATGAGCAAGTTTTGCCCGGCACTAATTCAAGGCAGGCGCATATTACGGTAAATACGGTAATATTGGCAGGGTGGTTAGTGCGTCTGCCTCATAAGACGAAGGTCCTGAGTAGTTGTGGGTTCAATCCCGGGCTCGGGATTTTTCTGTGTGGAGTTTGCATGTTCTCCCCGTGAATGCGTGGGTTCCCTCCGGGTACTCCGGCTTCCTCCCACCTCCAAAGACATGCACCAGGGGATAGGTTGATTGGCAACACTAAATTGGTCCTAGTGTGTGAATGTGAGTGTGAATGTTGTCTGTCTATCTGTGTTGGCCCTGCGATGAGGTGGCGACTTGTCCACAGTGTACCCCGCCTTCCGACCGATTGTAGCTGAGATAAGCACCAGCGCTCCCCACGACACCAAAGGGAATAAGCGGTAGAAAATGGATGGAGTGTAATTGTAATTAATAAAAACAGAGTGATGGATCAGTTTGGCTCTTTAATCGCTGTCTGTTCATAGAACCTCGTACACACAGATTGAGTAAATCTTAGAGATTTACTAACCTCACACATAAAGGTAAAAAAAATATATCAAAACACATTACGACCCATCACCGAGCCAGAGTAAAGTCCTCCAATCCCAAAATCCTCCAAAATCTAACAATATTGAAGAAGAACCATGGTAAAGATTGGGAAAAATGGCAATAAACTGTAGAAAAAGACATGTGAGAGGAAAAAGTAGTGGTCTTCGTCCTAGTGGACCGTATTTGAAATAAAAAAATCAAACTGGTGGGATTTACTGCCAAGTTCTCAAAAACGTCTTAAGGAAGAGAATTAAGCATTCAATTCACAGGCAACAGCTCTGGTGGACATTCCTACAGTCAGCATGCCTACTGCACGCTCCCTCAAAACGACATCTGTGGCATTGTGCTGTTGGATAAAACGGCACACCTGTGCAATAATCATGCTGTATTAATCAGCATCCTAGTATGCCACACCTGTGAGGTGGGGTGGATTATCTTGACAAAGAAGAAATGCTCACTAACACAGATTTAAAACTATTTGTGAACAATGTTTGAGAGGAATATGTATTTGGTAAAAGTTTTAGATCTTTGAGTTCAACTCATGAAAAATGGGAGCAAAAACAAAAGTGTTGCGTTCAAATATTTGCTCACTGTATTATAAATGTATATAAAACCTTAATGATAATAATAATGATTAATTTTACTTAATGGAGGTGTTTGGATGTTTAAAGGCTTAATAGAGCGGCTGCCACAGGCTCCATTGTAAGCGGACTTTCGATTGCATATATTTACTATTTAGAATGCATTAAAAAATAATAGAATCGTTTTTATGTCTTTCATAATGATTGTGTTCGATAGTCAACATTGCAATCAAAGTTCAGTTCCCCTTCAACACAAATACCCAATGCAAACATCCATCCATCCATCCATGTTGCGTCTAATTCAACCAAAATCTAATCTCCATTTGTTAAGGGATAAAATGCTCAATAATTGTGGTTATATATCAGCCCTTTTAGATTTGTAATTAATTTCCATCATGATTCAAATTTGATGAGTGTCATGTTTCAGAGTAGCCTTCCTGATTTCATCAGTCAAAATCATGCCTTTTTTTTAGCCCTCCTTCACCTCACTAATGCCGCTATGAATCCGTCAGCAGCAACACTCTGAGGTATTGCACAGGACTTCCCCACCACGGCTCTGAAGGGAGCAGATGGAAGTGGGCACAGAAACCTTGGAGATGTCATTTATCTTCATAAGACCCTCATTCCGTGGCGCTCGGAGAAAGCGGGGGTGGGGGGCACGGAATGAAAAGATAGAGTGAGGGGAGGTTGCAAAGAAAGAGGGATGCAGGTTATCTCTTAGAGTACATTCAAAATGCCTCCATTGTCAAATGTGCTAAGGCTGATTGGGAAGAAAGAGATGGATGGAAGCATAAGCCTTTGTAATGGTGGTGGTAAGTCATGTCAGATGTGGTAGTATTTCATGTAGAGAGGTGAGATTCAGAACTAAGTTTGGATTTATCTTCACTGTATTTTCAGCCGGAGCCTATCGCAGTTGACTGTGGGTGAGACGCTGAGTACATTCTGTACTGGGCACCAGCGGTAGAAAACGGATGCTTGAATGGATATTACGTACAGTAGCTGAAGAACAATACGGTGAGGTTCAAATATCAAGGGTCCAATCCTGCTCATTTCATAGCTGTTAGAAACGATATTGTATTCAAATAGGAAACAATTTAATAAGTGTATTTTCATAAAACACTCCAAAAATCTCAAGTTGTGTTTAACTAAATCTGTATTCTTCTCTTAAAGGACCCATTGCATCCAGATCACCGAATTTCACAGATAAGTTCCCTTCATGTTTTTTTTTTTGCACATAAAAATTAATCTTAAAGTAACTTCCAACAACATCAAATTAATTTGAATATTTGGTAGATAAATAATTGTGGCAAATTTTTCAGATGACAGAGCACCCCAGCAAAATTTTCGAAGTAATAAATGTTTTCCATATACTAGCTGCACCGGACTATACGCCGTAAATATGTTGTGAAATTAGTTACTTACACAAAAAGATTTTGGAAACGGTTATTCTCATACTGTAATTGTTTCCAGACGATGTCTAAAACGGGAGTAAAACTGTTGCTCTAACAAAACTGAAGCCATCGCCATAGACCCACTAGCTGCGGAAGCTAACTCTCCAATCAGCTAAATAGACTCATGGTGATGTTTTGGTGAATTTACTGAGGAATTGTGAAACTGAAACAGTATAAAAAGAATGCCATTGTAAACTAATAATACTAACACAGACACTAGTAAACATGTTAGCATATTAGCTCTTGCTAACGACGCTTGCACCGTTACATTACGATAGCACATACAAATATGCATGAAAACACTCCTACAGACATCACACATTGGACAGTTTAGTAAGTATGTTTGTGTGTAAAACACACAAACATTGCTTGGAGTAATGAATAAAGAATCCAAACGAGTAGAAGGCTATGGACGACTGAAAATATGAACACATTTGAAAAAACACTACCCACATATGGAAGCAGCACCTGCAGTGAACAAACCTTTCCATAAAATGGTGCCAAAACACAAATACAAACCCCGTTTCCATATGAGTTGAGTTGGGAAATTGTGTTGGATGTAAATATAAACGGAATACAATGATTTGCAAATCATTTTCAACCCATATTCAATTGAATATGCTACAAAGACAACATATTTGATGTTCATGCTAATAAACATTAGAAACTTTAGAATATTGATGCCAGCAACACGTGACAAAGAAGTTGGGAAAGGTGGTAATAAATACTGATAAAGTTGAGGAATGCTCATCAAACACTTATTTGGAACATCCCACAGGTGTGCAGTCTAATTGGGAACAGGTGGGTACCATGATTGGGTATTAAAAACAGCTTCCCAAAAGATGCTCAGTCTTTCTCAAGAAAGAATTGGGCGAGGTAAACCCCTTTGTCCACATCTGTGTGAGCAAATAGTCAAACAGTTTAAGAACAACGTTTCTCAAAGTGCAATTGCAAGAAATTTAGGGATTTCAACATTTACGGTCCATAACATCATCAAAAAATTCTGAAAATCTGGAGAAATCACTCCACATAAGCGGCATGGCCGGAAACCAACATTGAATGACCGGGACCTTCGATCCCTCAGAGGGCGCTGTAACAAAAACCGACATCAATCTCTAAAGGCTATCACCACATGGGCTCAGGAACACTTCAGTAAACCACTGTCACTGAATACAGTTTGTCGCTACATCTGTAAGTGCAAGTTGAAGCTCTACTATACAAAGCGAAAGCCATTTATCAACAACATCCAAAAACGCCGCCGACTTCTCTGGGCCCGATATCATCTAAGATGGACTGATGCAAATAAATTAATAATAATTAACTTAGAATTCCATGGCTGCAACAGGTGCCAAAATAGTTGGGAAAGGGCATGTTCACAACTGTGTTACATCACCTTTTCTTTTAACAACACTCAAACGTTTGGGAACTAAGGAAACTAATTGTTGGAGCTTTAAAAGTGGAATTTTTTCCCATTCTTGTTTTATGTAGAGCTTCAGTCGTTCAACAGTCCAGGGTCTCCGCAGTCGTATTTTACGCTTCATAATGCGCCACACATTTTCGATGGGAGACAGGTCTGGACTGCAGGCGGGCCAGGAAAGTACCCGCACTCTGTTTTTACGAAGCCACGCTGTTGTAACACATGCTGAATGTGGCTTGGCATTGTCTTGCTGAAATAAGCAGGGGCGTCCATGAAAAAGACGGCGCTTGGATGGCAGCATATGTTGTTCCAAAACCTGTATGTACCTTTCAGCATTAATGGTGCCTTCACAGATGTGTAAGTTACCCATGCCTTGGGCACTAATGCACCCCCATACCATCACAGATGCTGGCTTTTGAAGTTTGCGTCGATAACAGTCTGGATGGTTCGCTTCCCCTTTGGTCAGAATGACACGATGTCGAAAATTTCCAAAAATAATTTGAAATGTGGACTCCTCAGACGACAGAACGCTTTTCCACTTTGCATCAGTCTATCTTAGATGATCCCGGGCCCAGAGAAGCCAGCGGCGTTTCTGGATGTTGTTGATAAATTAAATTAAATAAATAAATGGGTTGTACTTGTATAGCGCTTTTCTACCTTCAAGGTACTCAAAGCGCTTTGACACTACTTCCACATTTACCCATTCACACACACATTCACACACTGATGGAGGGAGCTGCCATGCAAGGCGCCAACCAGCACCCATCAGGAGCAAGGGTGAAGTGTCTTGCTCAGGACACAACGGACGTGACGAGGTTGGTACTAGGTGGGAATTGAACCAGGGACGCTCGGGTTGCGCACGGCCACTCTACCACTGCGCCACGGCTTTTGCTTTGCATAGTAGAGCTTTAACTTGCACTTACAGATGCAGCGACGAACTGTATACAGTGACAGTGGTTTTCTGAATTGTTCCTGAGTATATATATAAACTAAATACTTATATATTCAAGTATTTATTTATATATATATATATATATATATATATATATATATATATATATATATATATATATATCCATCCATCCATTTTCTACCGCTTATTCCCTTTTGGGGTCGCGGGGGGTGCTGGCGCCTATCTCAGCTACAGTCGGGCGGGAGGCGGGGTACACCCTGGACAAGTCGCTACCTTATCGCAGGGCCAACACAGATAGACAACATTCACACTCACATTCACACACTAGGGCCAATTTAGGGTTGCCAATCAACCTATCCCCAGGTGCATGTCTTTGGAAGTGGGAGGAAGCCGGAGTACCCGGAGGGAACCCACGCATTCACGGGGAGAACATGCAAACTCCACACAGAAAGATCCCGAGCCTAGATTTGAACCCAGGACTGCAGGATCTTCGTATTGTGAGGCAGACGCACTAACCCCTCTGCCACCGTGAAGCCCTATATATATATATGTATATATATATATATATATATATATATATATATATATATATAAGAAATACTTATATATATGTATATATGTATATATATATATATATATATATATATATATACATATATATATATATATATATATATATATATATATAAGAAATACTTATATATATGTATATATATATATATATAAAAGAAATACTTGCATTTCAGTGTTCATTTATTTGTACATTTACACACACATAACACTCCTCTACTCATTGTTGTATTTGAAAGTGCAATGCTTTTTAGCCAGTAGCAAAGCCTTTGAAGGAGCATAGGTATTGGCAGCATCTGTGACATTAAATTTTCAGGAAAGGAGTGAGTTTAGGGTTGAATTGTCCATCTTCGTTCTATTCTTTAGCACTATCTTTTTTTGGGACATTACTACTTGCCGTAGTTTTGAAGCAATGCCTAATGGGATTCCGGACGTTGTGTGTCAGTGTATTAACGTGCCGGCTGGAATAAACACACACTGAGAAATAGTTCCATGCCGGCCTACTTTATGGGTTATAGATAAACCTATGGATAGCGGAGACATATATAATAGTGTCTTTCTTGTTGTGTGTGCAGTTGTGCACTCTCCTAAAGCCGTCATTGTTATAATGTGACTGGGCCGGCACGCTGTTTAAAAGGAGGAAAAGCGGACGTGACGACAGGTTGTCCTCATTCAGGTCCGGCTGGAAATCGGGAGCAATTCAGGAGAATGGTTGTTCCGGGAGATTTTCGGGAGAGGCACTGAAATTCAGGAGTCTCCCGTAAAATTCGGGAGGGTTGGCAAGTATGGTGTACATCCAATATGTAACTAAACGAGAGGGTATGACTGGTGGTCCAGGTTTCAGTCATTGATGGAGGAAGAATCATTGCTGCTACTTTCATCCAGCTCGCCAAGGCTGACTCTTCTGATCGATAAAATCTGTAACGTACTGGGAAAAACACCAAGGCTACAGCGTGTGCACTGTGGTTTATTGCATATATACTCAAGGTAGGTAAATGACAGGCTTAAAGGAGTTGATGGATTACAAAACACATCTTTGAATCTGTTTTATAATACTACAGGATGTACTCTTTGTTTATTTTATTCTGTGTATAATTTATTCTGGGATTCTATAATTGTTGTGCAGTCGGTGGATTATCTAGCAGGGGTGAAATCTTACATGCAGTACACATCTGTTGTGACGACAGAACAGATTCTCATATTTGTGCTTGCAAAGCCGGTAAGAAGTCCCATAAGGGAAATGGTAGATCTCACACGCAGACAAAGGGCAATTCGTATAGCTCTCAGACAACAAGAATATTAAGGCTATCCATTGTTCAGGCAGTGCTTTTTCTGGTCCTGGAATCGCCATTTTTCTCCTGATTATGTGGGCCGTATAGAACCTGTTGAAGGAGGGAGGGAGGGAGTGGGGGTCTAATTAGGAGACCCTGGTTAATAGCAGACAAGAGCCATGGGAAAAAAAACAAGAATGAGGATAATTTGGGAGCTGGTTGAAAACACGAGTGGTCTCCATTGGGGAATAACAAGGAAGGCTAATGCAGAGGAAGAAAGGGAGCGTTCTTGTTCTCAGTAGAGAAAAGTTTTTAGCCACAATCAGGGGGAGGTCAGCCAGTGAAAGGACATGATAGTGTTACTAATGTATGCATGCTTGCGGGGATTCAAATCAAACAGTGGCAGTACCTAAATTTATTATGTGGCGCCATCTTGTGGAATCTTGAGGTAAGGTTCCACATGCAATTTGTCTTTATTAAAAGATTTGTCTTTTGTCAGGCAGCATAGCTAATAGTTTACCTTAGTTAGTGAAAGCAATATATGTATTTTTGTGTGTATGTGTGTGTGTATATGTATGTATGTATGTGTACATACACACATATGTGTGTATATATATGTGTGTGTACGTATGTGTGTATATATATATATGTGTGTGTATACTGTATATATATAATGTATGTACATGTGTAAGGGGGTGAACAAGGAGATGGGTCAAATGCAGAGGACAAATTTCGCCACACCTAGTGTGTGTGACAATCTTTGCTACTTTAACTTTAATATATTTATATATATATATATGTGTGTATATATATGTGTGTGTGTGTGTGTCCATATATGTATATGTATGTATATACATATATATACACGTGTGTGTGTATATATGTATGTGTGAATATATATATATACACGTGTGTGTGTATATATGTATGTTTGAATGTATATATATATATATACATATATATATGTATATATATATACATATATATATATATATATATATATATATATATATATATATATATATATATATATATATATATATATATATATATATATATATGTACACACACACACAGTGGGGCAAAAAAGTATTTAGTCAGCCACCGATGGATACATGGATGATACAACAGAGGATTGGGAGAATGTCATGTGGTCAGATGAAACCAAAATAGAACTTATTGGTATAAACTCAACTCGTCGTGTTTGGAGGAAGAAGAATACTGAGTTGCATCCCAAGGACACCATACCTACTGTGAAGCATGGGGGTGGAAATATCATGCTTTGGGGCTGTTTTTCTGCTAAGGGGACAGGACGATTGATCCATGTTAAGGAAAGAATGAATAGGCCATGTATCGTGAGATTTTGAGCCAAAACTTTCTTCCATCAGTGAGAGCTTTGAATGGTTGACCAAATACTTATTTTCCACCATAATTTACAAATAAATTATTTAAAATTCCTACAATGTTAATTCCTGGATTTTTTTTCCACATTCTGTCTCTCACAGTTGAAGTGTACCTATGATGAAAATTACAGACCTCTGTCATCATTTTAAGTGGGAGAACTTGCACAATCGGTGGCTGACTAAATACTTTTTTGCCCCACTGTGTATATGTACATATATATATATATATATATATATATATATATATATATATATATATATATATATATATATATATATATATATATATATATATATATGTATATATATACATATATGTGTGTGTGTGTGTGTGTATGTGTGTATATATAGATATGTATATTGACACTCGGCAACAAGGTGGTACAGGGTTTAGAGCATGTGCCTCACAATACAAAGGTCCTGAGTTAAATCCCGGGCTCTGGGTCTTTCCATGTGGAGTTTGTATGTTCTCCCCGTGACTGCGTGGGTTCCTTTCGGATACTTTGGCTTCCTCCCACCTCCAAAGACATGCACCTGGGGATAGGTTGATTGGCAACACTACATTGGCCCTAGTGTGTGAATGTGAGTGTGAATGTTGTCTGTCTATCTGTGTTGGCCCTGCGATGAGGTGGCGACTTGTCCTGGGTGTACCCCACCCGAATGCAGCTGAGATAGGTGCCAGCACCCCCCGTGATGTTCCCAAAACGGACAAGCGGTAGAAAATAAATGGATGGATATTGACACTCCTGATATAGACAAACAGTTTATTTAAAGTTCCCACTGCAGTCATGTTGTCACTTTGATCGATTGTATCATGATTTTTTTTCTGTGTTTTTAACCCTATGTTTTAAATTGTCATAAATTCCTTCTTGTTTTCTGTTACATGGCGGATGGCGGCGTGACCACAAAAGGCAGAGCTGACAGGCGATGTGCAGGTAAAAGTCATTTTAAAGTAGCACCAGCCGGGTCGAGATACGAGACCACGGTTGAACAAAAACATTATCAGGCGCGTAGCACCAAATACTGGGCTCCAATACACAAGAATCCAGAATGGCCCCAGCCTAAACCCAACTTTACCGCGACGTACACACACTTGATATGATTACATGCACTAAAAAACTCATTATTGCATGGATTTGGTTGAAAGCAGCTTGTTAAAACAGGTAAAAGGTTTCTGGATTTTGAAAGATGGGATTAACATATCTAGACTAGAACATAAACTCTCCAAACAATTGTATTTATTTATTTTTCTAAAGTTTGGTTTTGTTTTGTATTTTTAAATACCAACACATTCAATATAAAGTGGCTGGAATATATACATTTAAATCATCAAAAAAAAACCTTTATTAATTAATAAATCAGTATTTTTTTACATTATTGAACTTTCACGGGCAGATTAATTTTTTTTTCAACACTATATATTGTTTTGGGTTTTTTTGTCTTTTTATTTGAGACCAAAATGACAGGGGGGGAAACAACTTTAGAAAAGGCCAGTACAACAGCCCCATTTACTCCTCTCCTTTGACGCTCCTAAGGTGAAGAATGGCAAAAAAGCCGGCGTGGCAGCACAACAAGAATGTATAAATGAACATAGGAAGCCTCCTGATTGGCAACCAGGAACAGGTGAGCCTCCTGATTGTCAATCAGGAGCAGGTGAGGGAAACGGCGCTCAGGCCTAAAGGCAAACTGGCTAAGAATGGAGGCAAAAAGGAAGTGGTGTGGAAATGAGAGCGCTGAACGAAAACAAAGGAAACTAAGGAACATAATAAATAAGTCCTAAACAGGTAGTGAAGTGAAGTGAATTATATTTATATAGTGCTTTTCTCTAGTGACTCAAAGTGCTTTACATAGTGAAACCCAATATTTAAGCTACATTTAAACCAGTGTGGGTGGCACTGGGAGCAGGTGGGTAAAGTGTCTTGCCCAAGGACACAACGGCAGTGACTAGGATGGCGGAAGCGGGAATCAAACCTTCAACACTCAAGTTGCTGGCACGGCCGCTCTACCAACCGAGCTATACAGGTATGTAGAATTAGGATTGTTTCCTGTCTTCCTCAGGACTACAGATTCAATGTTCGCAACTATGCAATAATCGGGGTCGTTCATGGTCTGTACAGCCAGTAAGATTGTTCATTTATGTGCGCTGACCCGAATTAAAAAAAATAATAATAATTGAAACAATTTAACTTTTTTTTTTTTTAATATGTTATTATTTTCACTTTTTATTATAATATGCTGCAGGTCAATGAACAAACTAGTTGCTGCATTCAATGGCTTCAATACTTTCTATAAGGTTGTTTAAGTAAATTCCTCCTGCTTGTAATGGTGATTTATTCTGTATGTCCTGCAGCCCACGCATTATTGATCCACAGCCCAGAGATGGGAAACCCTCGCTTTATTTAATCATAGTGCAAGATTGAGCTACTACTTGAATGCCAGCAGGGGGAGACACAAGCACAGTTACAGTCATAGTGGTGTTGTCATTGCCACTCAAAATACTCACCTGATTTGTTACTCTACGTAGAAAATGACTGCGATGAGGTGGCGACTTGTCCAGGGTGTACACCGCCTTCCTACCGAAAGCAGTTGTGATAGGCTCCCGCGACCCCAAGTGGTAGAAAATAGATGGATGGACGTAGAAAATAAACGGTACCGCAAAGTAAGTAAAGTTGTACAGTAAACACAGGGTCAACATTGCAGATACCGTACTTCCTTGAATTGCCGCCGGGGCGCTAATTAATTTAAAACCTCCTCTCACTCCTGCGCTTACCAAAGGCATTCGGTAAAAGTAAGCATGCGCTAATTATTTTAAAACCTTCTCACTCCTGTGCTTACCAAAGGCATGCGGTAAAAGTAAGCATGCGCTAATTATTTTAAAACCTTCTCACTCCTGTGCTTACCAAAGGCATGTGGTAAAAGTAAGCTTGCGCTAATTATTTTAAAACCTCTTCTCAGTTCGGCACTTACCAAAGGCATGCAGTAAAATGTTGAGTGTGATGTAAGCTTGAACCTTAAATCCTACTGAATAGCTCTTAATCTTCTTCCCTTTATGCGATTTCAAATTACCGGTATTGAAATCAGCCTCTTCCGTTTTGAAAATGATGACAGGGGAAGTGTCACTCGTGACGTCACGAGTTTGACCAGGCGGAAATACTAAGCATGCGCTAATTATTTTGCAAAGCGAGTTTGACCCGGCAGTAATTCAAGGCAGGCGCATACTATATACCCTGCGAGAATTCAGGGAAATACGGTACTCATACTTTTCACTTGCCATTTTTCTAACTAATCTAATGACGTGGCGATTTTTGTTCATCGTGACTGTAATCAGAATAAATTTAGGATAAAGAAAACAATTTTTTCTTTCCATCTTTTCTTTATTGACAATAAAAAATCTTTATACATTTTTGCAAAATTACACTTTTCCTAACATTTTGACTATTCTCTTAGTTATTTTCGGAAAAAAATTAAATACCAATTATGCCTTTTTTCCACCTAAAATATTTTTTACATTTTATATATACATATATATCATATATTTTAACTTCAAGTGTATTACAACTGATTACCCTTGATGTTATATGTTTTATATGTATGTATGTATGTTTATTCTGATAACAAAATACTTTTTCCATATTGTTATACATCTTTTATTGATTGATTGATTGAAACTTTCATTAGTAGATTGCACAGTACAGTACATATTCCATACAATTGGCCACCAAATGGTAACACCCGAATAAGTTTTTCAACTTGTTTAAATCGGGCTCCACGTAAGTCAATTCATGGTAAATCAATTAATCCATATTTTTATTTTGTTGGAAACAATAATATAATCATGTTGTTGATATATCAAAAGCTGCAAAATGTTAAAATATCAATATTTTCTTTATTGTTACATCATCAACATGACTATATTCCCGTTTTCAACAAAAATATCAAATATTTTCCATATTGTTATTTTTTTTTTAACTACCGGTATGTATGAATACAATATGTTGCATTTATATATTCTTATTGTATTTTTTTTAAATGTATGAATACAATAATATGGAAAATAAAATGTTTTGTGTATTTACAAAAAAAGGCATACAATTATACATGTTTGATATGGAATATTTTCTATATTGTATTTACTGCATAAAGTGTTATTTTATTGAAAACAGAAATAGTCGTTTAGTGGCTCTAACAATAGCAACAAAATGTTCACGTATCAATATTTTGTTGCCACAGTTGTAGGAATAATTGGGTTAGTTATAACAATATCAAATGATCAAATATTGTTTTATTATAACCATGACAAAATATAAATACAACACATTTTCCTGTTTAAATAATGCATCAATGAGTGAACTAAAACCAAAATTAGTTTTGAATCCACTTCCAATTTTTGTTTTGCCCCAAACTCCTCTTGTTTCAATGACTTATTTTATTTAACAATTAAATAATGCATGAAAAAACATTAATATTGGCAATGTATTAATATGATATGTGAAAAAATGTGCTTTGAAGACAACTGTCAAAAAACTCTCATCCCAGTGTGTTTCCAATAGCGATTCTGCCCTGGGTATCGACACTATTGATATTTTATTATTGATCCGCCCACCTACCACTGATGCAGTTCTTCAGCACATCCAGAAAACCAACATTAACAACATTGCGTGGGAGTGTGATGTGAACGCTCTGCTCGAACACCTTCCACATATGAGCTTTCCCGGCATGCTTTTCCACCATTAAAACCTCCTCATACAGAAAATAAAAAAAATCACTTAGTCATGAAAGCTTGTGTTCTCTCATGCTCTCTCTCTCTCTCTTTTGCCAAATTTTTCCATGTATATTATGCAACGTCCATTTCTCTTCCTCTTCCCACACATGTTCAGATTATATATATTTGTATGGTAGAAGTGTGTCGACGTGGCCTTCAAAGTGGTATGGGCCGAACTGGCAGCTGTGTGTTTTTCTTAGAAACATCAGACCGCCAGAAGCCCATTAGAGTGGAGCACACCCAGCTCACTTGATCCTCGCTCAGTCCTTTTCCTTGTAAAAACAATCTTCCCATGAAACACCTGTCAGTGAACCCCGACCCCCTCCACATCCTCACATCTGCCTTTCCTTCACTCACAACACTCCATGTTCCTCTCTCCTATTTCAATCATAGCACTCTTTTCAGACCACTTCCTGTTTTTACGCCTCACTTTTGCTACGTTTACGCCCCCGAAGACATTGTGAAAAGTTTTTTAAAAACCTTCCCATACACTAAAACAGTGATATGCGGTGAACTAAACACCAGGTGAGGCATACATACTTTTTTTTTTCTACTTAATATGTGCAGCTCTAGTCATTGTTCATTTAGGTTGCACATTATAGTTACAGGGAAAAAAAGGGAGTTATTTGCATTCGTAAAAACCTTATCATAATGATGATACGATAAATGGGTCCAAAAACTATTTGAAAAAGTTGTTATTAAATACTTTTTGGTCCCATTTGTTTTGAACAAAATAAATCAAGTATTGTGAGTGTAATTTACCTTTCTGTATTTGTATCTGAAGCAGCAATAGCTATCCTCCATGAAAACGTACTTTGTATGATTGCATTTTGTCTTAAAGTCCAGTTTAGAGTAGTATTTAATGTTGGATGCAGTATATAATCCTCCATATTGGCAGAAACATCATTTAATTCAATTTCATTCCAAGAAATTCAACAATATTTTTGCATCTGACTAAAAACACCCACAAACGCTGGCTTACTGTAATTAAAAATGCCGTGTTTCTTATAAATACAGTTAAAAAAAAAAAAAGTAAAGAAGAAAATGCTGGCTTCGGCTGGAGAGACCTTAGTCTGCGAGCTTGAGCGCCCCCACTTCTCCCAGTGTGGTGAGTCAGAGTACTGCTGAGGCAATGAACTGCAAGTTGACAATTTATTACCCCCTACCTTGAGGCAGAGGTACTTGCTGCCTCAAGACCTGCCTTTTGCACGTGGCGACAAGCATGCACCCCCTCGCACGCACGCCCAATACACACTGTGCGTAGCCTTGGAGGCACCGCCTGCGTCTGCCTCACTTCTCATCTGCTGCATTGTTTTGATCAGGAAACATGGTATTTCCGCGATTTTGACCATGAAAATTATCAAATTATACAGGAACCACACCAAAATCATATAGAAAGCATAAACCAAAAGACAAATATTAAAACTTATTTTATTTTACTACTTCGTTTTGGAACATCTCACGGTTAAGCCATCTGTTGGCAGATGAGGCACTGCCTCACTTTCCTCCCCTGACAGAACGTCACTGCACTAAAAGCTGTTTTGCCAAAACAATCTCTGTTCACACTGGCCTGCAAAAACCAATGTAAAAACACTGCGATATCATACTTGCCAACCTTTAGACCTCCGAATTTGGGAGATGGGGGGGTTAAGGTGGTTGGGGTTGGGGGGAGGGGTTTGGTGGTAGCGGGGTGTATATTGTAGCGTAACAGAAGCGTTAGGGCTGAAAGAGATTCTGTATATTTGTTCTGTTGTGTTTGTTGTGTGGCTGTGCGGATGTGCTCCCGTAATGTTTGTCATTCTTGTTTGGTGTGGGTTCACAGTGTGGCGCATATTTGTAACAGTGTTAAAGTTGTTTATACGGCCACCCTCAGTGTGACCTGTATGGCTGTCGACCAAGTATGCCTTGCAGTCACTTACATGTGTATGCAGAATCCACATTTAACATGTGATTGGGCTGACACGCTGTTTGAATAGAGGGAAAGCGTACGCTAAAGGCAGTGCCATCAGGGCATGCCGTAAAAGATGTTGTCCGGGTGAAATTCTGGAGAAATTCGGGAGACTGTTTGCCCCGGTAGATTTTCGGTAAAGACACTGAAATTCGGGAGAGTTGGCAAGTACCGTATTTCATTGAATTGCCGCAGGGCATATAGTATGCACCTATCTTGAATTACTGCCGGGTCAAACTTGCTTTCCAAAATAATTAGCGCATGCTTAGTATTTCCGCGTGGTCAAACTCGTGACGTCACGAGTGACACTTCCCCTGTCATCATTTTCAAAATGGAGGAGGCTGATTTCAATACGGGTAATTTGAAATCGCATAAAGGGAAGAAGATTAAGAGCTGTTCAGTAGGATTTAAAGTCCAAGGTTACACCACACTCAAATTTTTACTGCATACCTTTGGTAAGTGCCGGAGTGAGAAGAGGTTTTAAAATAATTAGCGCATGCTTACTTTTACCGCATGCCTTTGGTAAGCGCAGGAGTGAGAAGAGGTTTTAAATTAATTAGCGCCCCGGCGGCAATTCAAGGAAATACGGTATGTGCAATATGCATGGCAGGCCAATAATTGGTGATGTAACTTTTTGAAAAAAGAGGCAGGAATATGACTGTTATCCCATTGTAGATCCTGAGAACCAGTGTCCTCTAAACTTCGCTTTTGAATATTGTCATGATGGAAGTGTTACTGTGTAAATGCCCACTATTTCAGTGAGTAAAGCTTTGCTAAAAAAAATAATACTTTTTTTTTCTCTTTTTTTTTTTTAAAGTAACTATTAAATTTGTCAAGAATACAGGATTTTATAATAGAATCTAAAGATAAATTAACACTGATGGGCACACACTAGGTGTGATGAAATTACCCTCTCATTGACATTATCCATCCATCCATCCATTTTCTACCGCTTATTCCCTTTTGGGGTCGCGGGGGGCGCTGGCGCCTATCTCAGCTGCAATCGGGCGGAAGGCGGGGTACACCCTGGACAAGTCGCCACCTCATCGCAGGGCCAACACAGACAGACAGACAACATTTACACTCACATTCACACACTAGGGCCAATTTAGTGTTGCCAATCACCCTATCCCCAGGTGCATGTCTTTGGAAGTGGGAGGAAGCCGGAGTACCCGGAGGGAACCCACGCATTCACGGGGAGAACATGCAAACTCCACACAGAAAGATCCCGAGCCTGGATTTGAACCCAGGACTGCAGGACCTTCGTATTGTGAGGCAGACGCACTAACCCCTCTTCCACCGTGAAGCCCATTGACATTATCATTAGACATTTATAAAAAAATTAAAAAAGAACAATCGTGTCACAGTGGCTTACACTTGCATCGCATCTCATAAGCTTGACAACACACTGTGTCCAATGTTTTCACAAAGATAAAATAAGTCATCTTTTTGGTTCTTTTAATAGTTAGAACAAATTTACATTATTGCAATCAGTTGATAAAACATTGTCCTTTACAATTATAAAAGCTTTTTTTTTTAAATCTACTACTCTGCTAGCATTTCAGCAGACTGGGGTAGATCCTGCTGAAATCCTATGTGTTGAATGAATACAGAATCATTTTGAATCGGAAAAATATCGTTTTTGAATCGAGAATCGCGTTGAATCGAAAAAAATCGATTTATCGAATCGCGACCCCAAGAATCGATATTGAATCGAATCGTGGAACACCCAAAGTTTCGCAGCCCTAATAGATAGTAAGTGTGTGAATCTTTTGGTGCCTAACGATGCAATCCCATTCAGATTCCTAAGGTGACTTTGCGATTCAGAATCGATTCCCCATTCAACATGATTCTAGATTTAAAATGATTTTCGCAATTTGCTACAATAATTATTATAGTGTCCGCCCTGAGATCGGTATGTCATTAGTTCAAACCCCGGCCGAGTCATACCAAAGACTATAAAAATGGGACCCATTTCCTCTCTGCCTGGCACTCACCATCAAGGGTTGGAACTGGGGGTTAAATCACCAAAATGATTACGGAGTGCGGCCACCTCTGTTGCTCACTGCTCCCCTCACCTCCCAGGGGGTGGAACAAGGGGATGGGTCAAATGCAGAGAGTAATTTCACCACACCTAGTGTGTGTGGGTGACTATCAGTGGTACTTTAACCGTATCGCAAAAGAACACCTCCACCTGTGGAACCCGCTCATAAAATAAAGCCTTGTAGATAGATAGTTCTTTATTGATTCCTTCAGGAAAATTTTAAAATAGTTATAATTAGTCATGCATGTGCTCAAATCATACAGTAGCCTAAATGTTTTACAGGTCTTCTGAAAACGGACGCAGACCATGAGTAGGATGAAAATGGATGCTCTCCTCGGTCACAGCATTGAAGTTGTGGGTGACAGCTTCCTGAGCTGCTTTCCGTTTCAGAGTAAGTAACAAGCCTACTTTCAGACTTCTTTACGTGCTTTTCAGAGGAATTCTAATCATTCAGGTCAGTTCAAGAACAGAAATGAATGTTGACAGGCACATTAAACTTCTTGAAGGCATTAGCTTGGAGATTAATTACATTAGAGCTTTCTGACTTTGATGTGCACCTTAGGAGCAGTTACACTAAACGTATTCTATATCTAAAAGCATGTGATTTCAAAAGTGCAGTTACTGTTAGTAGTTATATAAAAACCTACAAAAACGGAATGAAACGCGTATACTTCACAACATCCAGCAAAGCTAACAAGCGCTATAGTAGCCTATTGTTTTGGGTTTTTTTTTTTATTTTAAAATCTTTTTTTCCAGGGCACTTCATGACGTGCATGCAACTTGATTTTCAAACCAGGTGTTAAAACAAAAAATGTGGTTGTTCTGCAGATCTTTTACATGTGTTGGGGGGGAACAAAACATTAGCGTGTTGCTAATAGCCATGAGCTCAGGAAACATGGAGCTCTATCTTACATCAACCTATCCTGTATCCTGTGAATTTAAGCACAATGCCATTGTTATACATTTTTAGCTCATTTAATAGTATTGTTAATGGTTTATTTGTTTTGGACATGTTTGAAAAATGACATAAGGAACATAACATACATTTACATCAGATTTGTTGTTTTTGCTGTAAAGACTTTCTGTGCATCTGGAAGTTGAATGAGTTCATATAAAACAGACACATTGTTGCGATCCGTGACTTGGATCTTCACATGTTGTTTGTTTTTCCATCTTTGTTTCATTCTCCGTCTGACCCGTTTATTTCCTGTTTTGTCCATCACTATGGTTACTCATTAGTTCACCTGCTACACTCGGTCCGCACACCTGCTTCATCTAATCACCCTCCTTTATAAGCCAGCTTCTTCTGTTTATTCTTTCTGGGACTCTAATTTGCTCACATCCAACAAGTAAAGTCAGGTATGTTTTTCTCGCTAGCTCATTAGCTAAGCAACCTTATTGTCATCTTTAGCTCACATGCTAATCATCTTTGTTTTTACTTTTTGTGCCATCATGCCAGTCTTAGTTCTTTATATTTCCTAGCTTTCACGCTAGCGTCTTTTGTTTCCCTTTTTATTAACTCCTGTGTTTTTGTTCAGAGCTCACTTTTTGTTAATAAATTTGTTAAATCCTACCTTTGTTGTGTTCGTCGTTTGACGCATCCTCGAGGGAATCGAACCTGGTACCACGATGCCGAACCGGCGTAACACACATACTATAAATTTAGAAATATTTTGTCAAAGTTAATTGGGGGGGGTGGCGGGGTTTGGTGGTAGGAGGGGTGTATATTGTAGCGTTCAGGAAAAGTTAGTGCTGCAAGGGTAACTGGGTATTTGTTCTGTTATGTTGTGTTACGGTGCGGATGTTCTCCCAAAATGTGTTTTTTCATTCTTGTTTAGTGTGGGTTCACAGTGTGGCACATATTTGTAACAGTGTTAAAGTTGTTTATACGGCCACCCTCAGTGTGACCTGTACGGCTGTTGACCAAGTATGCAGCATTCACTTATGTGTGTAAAAGTTGCATGTATTATTTGATTGGGCCGGTACGCTGTTTGTATGGAGGAAAAGCGGACATAACGACAGGTTGTAGAGGACGCTAAAGGCAGTGCCTTTATGGCACGCCCCCTATATTGTTGTCCGGGTGGAAATCGGGAGAAATTCGGGAGAATTGTTGCCCCAGGAGATTTTCGGGAGGGGCACTAAAATTCGGGAGTCTCCCAGGAAAATCGGGAGGGTTGGCAAGTACTGTATCTTAATTGTATTTTATTTTTTTTAAAAGTATGCTCAAACTGATCTACAGTAGTTTAGTTTGATATATGATTATACAACAAATGCAAATATGTTGACGCTGGTGATATTGCCTTGTCTCTGCTATGTCTGCGTCACGGCAGTGTTCGGCCTGGGCAGTCAGCAGGCCGTTCCTGGACACAGACACTGATACGAGACTGGCTTGCAAACTTTTGGATTGCCAGCTTTGCACAGACAAAGAAAAATGCCACTTCAGCACAATTGACAATAATTATAGCAACAGCCCTTAAGCATAAAAGTTGTGTGATAATATCTACATAATTATTCTAACAGTAGGTTATAAAAATATGCTGTTTTTAAATGATCATCCAAACTGGTATAAATGTGTTTGTTGTTTATTTGTGCTCTGTTGTTGTCCAAGTCCTCCTTGATGATTCTGCATGTAAAAAATAGAGAAAGGTTAAACACAAGATCACAATAATCATTGATAGAAGTGAACATTTTCAAATAACATGCAAATGTGCACAAAAAAACATCAATAATCAATATTGGTACATTGATGCACAGGTTTACAGCACTTCATCTTTCTGGCCACACATTAATTGAGAATAATTAAGTAAATTAGAAGATGTCAGGCTTTACTTTAAATTGTTGAAAATAGTTCCGGGCACAAAACTATCTGCAATGGCTAGATGTGTGTCTCTCCCTCGGTGTAAAGAGAGGGTTAGAGCACGGAGGTCACTCAATATTACGATAGTCTTGCATTTTAACACAAATGTACATCACTTGACGTGTCTGTTTTTAGCTGTTTTCAATTAATAAATAAAATTATACTTACATTTTAAGGTAGCGTCTCCGTGTTGAAAATATCTTTCAGAGTTGAGCGTGCAAAGAATTTCGGGATATGACAGGATGCAAAGTGTACACGGATGCATCCTTTCTGCTAATGGGAGAAAAAGACACATTTTTCGGCCGGATTCGAAGGACACTTGGAACTTTTTTGAATTGGGACAGCCTTTGCGCACCGCGATGACGTCAGCGCCCCACTAATGTGCACAGCAAAGGATACAGCCGCCGAATTGAGACACAGCGTGTGTGTGCAAAATAAGAAATAGTGTTGCAAATTTGAACAAAACAAACAAAAATTAAAAATATATTGCTCTTTTTAAAAATGAGAAAGCTGACAAGTAACCATTTTTTACAGTTTTAAAACATTGTCAATGTTATTGAGTTATCTTGTATGTATTGAGAATCACAGAGACTGATTAGTCTTGTTGAAATGTTACATATTGACTTACTAAACGTAAGATGGAAATTGGTTTAAGTCAATGTTTAACTTAACTATCGGGGAGGGGCCTCTTAGAGGGCCACGAAAAATAATCTGTTTCTTAGCTGTAGTCCGTATGGGCTGCGCCGGTACTCCATTGTAATACACTTTTATACCACTTGTGACAGTGAAGTCAATATCAAACAGATATTTAGCTAAAGTCATAGAATATTTTTAAAGTGCAGAAAGTATGACTAAAGTGGGGAAGCTGTATTTTCATTTGCATTTCTACATTTTATAGATTGTTTATTTTAGAAACATTATTACTTTAGTTAGAATGTATTTATTTTAGCACCGTGTAATTGCATTTACATGTACAGTATCTTTCATCAGTTTTCATGAGTACCTTCTTATGCAGTACATGTAATTACCATTCATTTTTGTAATCAGCCTGACCTAAGCCTTGATAATATTTGTGATTAATACATGTTTTCAAATCATTTGACAAGGTTTCTCCTGTTAAACTGTAAGTAGGTTAGATAATTTAAATTATTGAATACGATTCAAATCCAGAGTAAAATGACCATTTCAGTTTTAATATTTCAGTGGGTCCTGGGGCCCTCCCACCCATTTTCTACCGCTAGTCCCTTTTGGGGTCACAGGGGTGCTGGAGCCTATCTCAGCTGCATTCAGGTGGAAGGCAGGGTTTTAATTTTCCTGAAAGAACTCTCCTGAAGGAATCAAAGTACTATTTAGCTATCTACACCCTGGTCAAGTTGCCACCTCATTGAAACACTGGCCCCTAAGGTCAAAAAGTTTAAACCCCCTGGTTTAAAGGCCTACTGAAACCCACTACTACCGACCACGCAGTCTGATAGTTTATATATCAATGATGAAATATTAACATTGCAACACATGCCAATACGGCCTTTTTAGTTTACTAAAATGCAATTATAAATTTCCCGGGAGTTTCTTGTTGAAAACGTCGCGGAATCATTACGTGTACGCGTGACGTCACGGACTGTAAGGAAATATTAGCGCTGCGCACACAAACAGCTAAAAGTCGTCTGCTTTAACCGTATAATTATACAGTAGTTTGGACATTTGTGTGGCTGAATCTTTTGCAATTTGTTCAAATAATAATGGAGAAGTCAAAGTAGAAAGATGGAGTTGGGAAGTTTTAGCCTTTAGCCACACAAACACACGTTGATTCCTTGTTTAAAATTCCCGGAGGTGACGCTTTCCTATGGATCAGAGCGGTCAAGCGAACATGGATCCCGACCAAATGTTAACCAGCAGTTTTCTGTGAGAAAATTGTGTTAAAAAGTCGCCACACCGGAGATCAGCTGAGCTTGTGCCGTCCATACAGCTGCCGTCGACTTCCCTCAGACACTGGCCTCAAGACACCGGTGGACACACCCCTCCGACTATCAGGTACTATTAAACTCACTAAAACACTAGCAACACAATAGAAAGATAAGGGATTTCCCAGAATTATCCTAGTAAATGTGTCTAAAAACATCTGAATCAGTCCCAATGCAATCGCCTTTTTTTTTTTTTTTACTTGATTTATTTATTTTATTTTTTTGTAGCCCTTCGCTATCAATATCCTCAAACACAAATCTTTCATCCTCGCTCAAATTAATGGGGAAATTGTCGTTTTCTCGGTCTGAATAGCTCTTTTTGTTGGAGGCTCCCATTAAAAACAATGTGAGGAGCCATCACACGGGTGACGTCATTGTCTGCGACTTCCGGTAGAGGCAAGGCTTTTCTATCAGCGACCAAAAGTTGCAAACTTTATCGTCGATGTTCTCTACTAAATTCTTTCAGCAAAAATATGGCAATATCGTGAAATGATCAAGTATGATACATAGAATGGACCTGCTATCCCCGTTTAAATAAGAAAATCTCATTTCAGTAGGCCTTTTAAATTGTTGTTCAGCTACTTTTGATAAGGTTATTATGTAAAGAATGTGACTCATACATGAATATATGAATACTATCATGTTCTTATTGATAAGGTTATTATGTAAAGAATGTGACTCATACATGAATATATGAATACTATCATGTTCTTATTGATAAGGTTATTATGTAAAGAATGTGACTCATACATGAATATATGAATACTATCATGTTCTTAAGAGTAATTCTAGTCAGGATAATTGCTTAAAAGAGTCATGACAGAAAATAAATGAGCAGCACTGATCCAAAACATGATATTCCGCAAAAAATGTTGACGATGCTTTACCTTCAATCCAAAAGGCGACTTCAGTTCCAAATTGCCTTTAATGGTCTCTGGTGGGTTTGTCCATAGTTGTCCCCCTCTTGTTTAGACTCAATTTTTCATAGCGTATAACTGTGTAAAAATCTTTGAGTGAAATCTAGCAATATTTGCAACTCTCATACTGACACAAATATGCTTGTAAAATGACAAGTAAGTACATTTTATTTATAAAGTGCTTTTCACACATACAAATCACAGTGCTGGACATAACATTGGTAAATTAAAACAATGAATTTCAAACAAGGGCAACATCATAAAAAGGATAAAATAGACAAAAAAGGCCACTCTTCGAAACATTGCCAGATGTTTTGATGGCTCTTTGCTCGAACTTTGTTAAGCATGCGTGCAGGAAGCCAGCATTTAACTGTGTGCCTGTATCACATTTCTTCCGTCAAAGAGGAGCTCTGTGTTGGGGCAGGTGTGGTTGAAAAAGTTGTGGTTGAAAAGGGAAGGCAGCCAACCAATAAGCGACCAAACCTCATAAGAGCTGTCCTTAAAACAATAATCCTGCTTCCACCCTCCTTTCAGCCCTTCTTTCCAGGGGACACTCCCATCTTTCCTGCATCAGCACATTGTAAAGACAGATGAAATATGTGAAAACAGTATTTCTATGTCAGACCAACTTAGGTATTATCTTTAATGAAATTCAGCAGAGGGCAATGCATTTTGTACATGGGACCTTTTTAAGTGAGGATCTAACCGACTCTTAGTCCATTGCATCATTACACCACGATCACATCACAATTCTAAAAAATATCGATAGTATACAAAACCGCAATAGAACAATACGTAAAATTACCAAAACTGCACAGAATTGTCATGATCCGCTACCCGGATCATATGGTATTTGGATTTTGAGTTTGTTTGTGCACTTCCTTGTTTGCTCCGTTACCATAGTTTCACATTAGATCCACCTGCTACTTGCTTCCTGATGCGCATCTGTTGGTAATTGTTTACTTCTGTATTCAAGCCTGCCTTTTCCGTTCACCCGTCCTCTTCTCGTAGTTTTGTGTACATACGGTTTGTGTTTCACAAGTGATGACTAGGCTGTCTGTTTCCGTACTCTCTAGCTTCCGTGCTTAGCCGTTTGTGTTTCCTAGCTCCCATGCTAGCGCTTTGTTTTGCCTTTTGTGCCAAGTACAAGTTGTTTCTGTTCTTAGTCTGTTTTTAGTTTTAATAAACCGATATTTCTTACCTTTTACGCTGTGTCCGTGCCCGATCTGCACCCCAAGAGCGCCACCCGCACCACGATGCCATCCAAGCGTCAAAAGAATTTGGCATATTGTTAACGCTTCATCTTCCAATGCATGGTTTTACATTTCTGTAAGTAACTTTAAGCGCTTTGTAACTTGCAACAACAATCACCATTGTTTTTCCAGTAACAAGTAATCCATCCATCCATTTTATACCGCTTGTCCCGTTCGGGGTCGCGAGAGTTGCTGAAGCCTATCTCAGCTGCACATGGGCGGAAGGCAGGTTACACTCTGGTGAAGTTGCCACCTCATCACAGGGCCAACACAGACAGACAGCATTCACACTCACTCACATTCACACACTAGCGCCAATTTAATGTTGCCAATCTAATTACTTTTATGTATGTAATTTACAATGCCGTTACTGATACGCTTGATGTAACGTGGAACATTACTATTGATACTTTACCCTGGATGCGTTCCAGCAGTCATCCACTGTGCAGCAAAATAGCGCAGACTTTTACATGATCTCGCAAATCCGCACGTAATCACGTGATAAGAGTTGTACTAAAGCGATCCAAAACCAGTTCATTCTGTCGTTCCAGAGGAGCAATACCTACAATACCCCTTTGGTGGATAAGCAGAGGCACAATTAAAGTGACGTTCCAGAGATTCTACCGTTAACAACCTCCTTGCAGTTCGCAGACTACCAATGCTGAGCTAAAACAGCCAATGAGCGCGCCCCCGCGGAGGTCACACGACATTTGGCAATAGTCACCGCCTTTTGAAAGCTCACACTTACACATGTTTATCTCATGAAACATCTCAACTGCATGCAACAAATACATGAATGTTAAAAAAAACAAAAAAATAACATTAAAGGGTCTGTTTGCTCACAGTTCAATTTTTCAAAGCAAAAAATATAACAAAAACATCGGCTAGCTTATGTTACCATTAGTGGTTTAAGACTACACATGTTATAAAACTGTTTATTTATATTTTTCACAATTGATACGTTTTCATTAAAAGAATTAAAAAAATATAAAAAATGGTGTATACAGCTGTCACTCACCCTATCTCGCCAACATGTACGCACACACATTAAAACAGTTCAAGAGAAGCAACCAACAATTTGCAGTCATGTTGTTGTTACGGTAGAATGTACAGCGCATTCGGAAAGTATTCACTGCGCTTCACCTTTTCAACATTTTGTCATATTAGAGCCTTATTCCAAAATGGAACACATTTATCTGGGTCCACCCCATAATGACAATGTGAATTTTTATTTTTTTTTTCTTATTCATTGTATTCCATTGGGTTGAGTTTTTTTCTTGCCTTGGTGTGGGATCTGAGCTGAGGATGTTGTTGTGGCTTGTAAAGCCCTTTGCGACACTTGTGATTTAGGGCTATATAAATAAACTTAGATTTTTACTAAATAATTACATATAGATGAATATTCACAGCCTGTGCGCAGTTCCTTGTTGATGCATCTTTGGCAGCAATTACAGCCTCAAGTCTTTTTGAATACAATTTCACAAGTTGGCCAGCTTCGCTCATTTCTCTTTGTAGCAGGTTGGATAAGAAGTGTCGGTGCGAAACCATTTTCAAATCTCTCCAGAGATGTTCAATCGGATTCAAGTCTGGGACATTCACAGAGTTGTCTTGACACCATTCCTTTGATATCTTGCTGTGTCATTGTCCTGCTGAAAGTTCAAGAGCGCTCTAGAGCAGGTTTTCATCCAGGATCTCATTGCTGTATCCATATTAGTCTAGTCAGGGAGGTGACCAAGAACCCAATAGTCAATCTGTCAGATCTACAGCTCTGTGGAGGTAGGAGGTCCTTCCAGAAGGACAACGATCTCTGCAGCAATCCACCTATCAGGTCTGTATAGTATATTGACCATACAGAAGCCATTTCTTAGTAGTTTGCCAAAATGCACCTGAAAGACTCTCAGACCATGAGAAACAAAATTCCCTGGTCTGATGAGACAAAGATTGAAGTCTTTGGTATGAATACCAGGTGTCATGTTTGGAGAAAACCAGGCACCGCTCATCACCAGGCCAATACCATCCCTACATTGAAGCACGGTGGTGGCATGCATCATGTTGTGGGGCTGTTTTTCATTGGCAGGAACTGGGAGACTAGTCAGGATAGAGGGAAAGATGAATGCAACAATGCACAGAGACATCCTGAATGAAAACCAACTCTCCCATCCAACCTGATGGAGCTTGAGAGGTGCTGCAAAGAGGAATGGGGTAAACTGCCCAAAGATAGGTGTGCCAATCTTGTGTCTTCGTATTCAAAAAGCCTTGCGATTGTATTTGCTGCCAAAGGTGCATCAACAAAGAATTGAGCAGATCTTGTGAATACTTGTGTGTGTGCGTGTGTTTGATTGATTGATTGATTGAAATGTTTATTAGTAGATTGCACAGTTCAGTACATATTCCGTACAATTGACCACTAAAAGGTAATACCCGAATAAGTTTTTCAACTTGTCTAAGTCGGGGTCCACGTAAATCAATTCATGGTACAAATATATACTATCAGCATAATACAGTCATCACACAAGTTAATCATCAGAGTATATACATTGAATTATTTACATTTACAATCCAGGGGGTGGGATGTGGAGGGGAGCGGGGTGGGTGGTTAGGTTTGGTTGATATCAGCATTTCAATCAACAATTGCATCATCTGAGAAATAGACATTGAAACAGTGTAGGTCTGACTTCGTAAGATATGTACAGCAAGTAGTGGACATAAAGATATCAGACAACGTGAGAACAAGTATATACATTTTATTATTTACAATCCGGGGAGGTGGGATGTGGAGGGGTGTGTGTGTGTGTGTGTGTGTGTGTGTGTGTGTGTGTGTGTGTGTGTGTGTGTGTGTGTGTGTGTGTGTGTGTGTGTGTGTGTAATGGAAAAAAATATACTATTGTCTATAGATTTTTGAGGACAAAATTAATTTATTAAATTTTTTAAATAAGGCTATAGCAAAACAAAATGTGGCAAAAGTGAATCACTGTAAATAGTTTTCAGATGCACTGTACATGCAATGATAGCCCATGCCAACTCTCCATATTGCTATTATTAACTAACACCCAAAACAAATGCGCGTGCTCGTGTTACCTACGTAAGTAGTTATGTCATTACGTCCCAGAAGACGTAAGAGGGCGGGATATAACGCTTAAAATACATTTGAGGGTTAGCGCCCTTCCAAAATCTGTCTAAATGTTGCAAACAGCCCCTTTAATTACTTTCCTTAGTAATGTTTGACATATTTTAAATAATAACTCTGCAGTACTTCAATTACTTTTTTGGGGAAAAGTAACAAGTTACAATAATTAATTACTTTTTAGAGCTGTGTTTTTCAACCTTTTTTGAGCCAAGGCACATTTTTTGCGTTGAAAAAATCCACAGGCACACCACCAGCAGACATCATTAAAAAACGAAACTGAGTTGACAGTAAAAAGTCGTTATCTCAAAGTAGGTGTACCGTCACCACCTGTCACATCACTTATTGGAGTTTATTGTTCCTATTTTTAATGGCTTTTTCTCTTTTTTTGGTATTTTCCTGTAGCAGTTTCATGTATTCCTTTTTGAGCGATATTTCCCACATCTACTTTGTTTTAGCAATCAAGAAGATTTTAGTTGTTTAGACTTAGACAAACTTTAATGATCCACAAGGGAAATTGTTCAACACAGTAGCTTTGTTACAATGATGGAAAGTATAAGGATGGAAAGGACTAGGTACAGCAATGTAAAATATAACATATCTGCGAATATATACAATATATACTTAATATGTGTAAGGTGTATTATATATACAGATATAATATGACTAACATATATACAATATATACCAATTGCTATGTACACTATCACAGTATATTTGGCAGCCCCAGCATAAAAAAGAGAGTAAGTCCAGCAGAAAATAGAATATAGACATTAAAAACAAAGAAGTAGCTGACATAGAAGGTTTCATGTAATAGACTAATATTATCTGTTGCTGTATGGGGAGGACATTGTTGATTGTCATGTTATGTTCGGATGTACTTTGTGGACGCCGTCTTTGCTTCACAGTAAGTCTTTGCTGTCGTCCAGCATTCTGATTTTGTTTACTTTGTAGCCAGTTTAGTTTTGTTCCGCATAGTTTTCCCTAAGCTTCAATTACTTTTCTTAGGGGTACACACTGTTTGTTTATTTTTGCTTTAAGCATTAGACTCAATTTTACCTGCACACTGCCTCCCGCTGTTTCCGACATCCACAAAGCAATTAGCACCGGCTGCCACTTACTGATATGGAAGAGTATTACATGGTTACTCTGCCGAGCACTAGACAGCACCGACACTCAACAACAATAACACATCATTTGCAGACTATAAATACTGGTTTGCAAAAAATATTTTTAACCCAAATAGGAGAAATTAGATAATCTCCCACGGCACACCAGACTGTATCTCACAGCACACTAGTGTTCCGCGGCACAGTGGTTGGAAAAACACTGTTTTAGAGTAATGCACATAACACTGGTGATCACTAGTTGAAATTTCCGCAAAATATGGTGCTTACATTTTTATGCGATAACATGACGCTGTTCTGAAAGTGTCAAACCAACCCTTTCCCAGGCTTGGACAAACCAGCTAGCTTTAGGGTTGCTCAACCTCGCTTTACGATGTCTAGCCTTTCTGGAGAAGTCGGCCATAAAAATGTATTTTTAAGAATGTTTGACACCGAGTTACTAAATAGTGCTAGTCTAACCCTACATAAGAAAAACACATTTTTGATTCACTACCCTCCACTTTCATTTCCTACACTGGTCTAGTACTTCGGGGAATTCCATCCCCTTCTTTTTCCAAAGGTGGAGGTCTCCCGAATGTAACCATGCTGTCTGGCCCAGCTGAATATATTTACTTAGCGCATGGAGAGCTCCAGCCACAAAAGCAGGAATGTGACTTGAAAGGGCCGCTTCCATTTTAATTTTTAACCCATAAAATAAACAGAGCAGCGCTGCAATTTTTTTGTGTGCAATTTTATGAATGGCTGCATTCATTCCAATATGGCCATCCAATGAGAAAATTAACTCTGATGTAAAGACGTGCCCATTTAGAAATGTCCGTTGCTTGCTGCACACCGATTGGCTCGTGGTGAGGAGAGGGGTGGGCTCTGAGAGGTGGTATAAAGTGGTCTGTCGGGCAGTTGTCCCTGTGGGAACACTTGGACCAAGACCTGAAAGGGGACTGAAACTATTTAGGACTGACCGCCATTCAGTGGATCACTGCTTAAGTTTATATTTATATTTTTGTGTAACATGGAATCTTTTCTGGGCCTGCTCATATTGACAACATCCTTTATCTCACAGGTAGGTTCCTTCTAACATGAACTTATGTAACTGCGTGAAAACAAAAGTCCAAATACTGTCAGTTGTTCAAAAATTGGCTAAAGAGCAAGTAGGCAATTAACAATAGTGCATACAGTATCATAAATGTCTATTTAATATGCCTATTTTTATGATGAATTGACTTTAAAGTGGTTATAAAACTGTCCACGCTTGTTTGTGCTTGTCTAATAGCAATTAGTGTGACTTTGCAAGAAAGTGGAATACAGGAGGACAGTGGTTCTTTTTAAAACATTTTTTTACTAAGTACCACCTCACAAAAATCCTGTCTCTCCAAGTATCATCATAATGATTAACATTAAAATACAGTAGCGTAGTAGGCCCACGTATTCATTAATAACAACACGGACGTTTAAATTAACAATATTCGATATGTTTGGCTTCAATCACTCAATGATTATTTATATAGCCCTAAATCACTAGTGTCTCAAAGGGCTGCACAAACCACTACGACGTCCTCGGTAGAGCCCACAAACTCACACCCAGTGGGACGTCGGTGACAATGATGACTTTGAGAAACCTTGGAGAGGACCGCATGTGTGGGCAACCCCCCCTCCCCCCATTCCACACAGTTTGAACAGTAAAACTGTGTTTAAATATAAAAAGGGGAAAAATAAAATAAGGACAACTTTTGGGAAAAACCTGGCTCTCCAAGTATCATCATAATGATTAGCATTAAAATAGCATATTAGGCCTTAAGTATTCATTAATAACAAGCCAGAGGTTTAGATTAACAAGAATATTTGATATGTTTGGCTATTATAGCATTACACACAGTTTGAACAGTAACACTGTGTTTGAATATAAGAAAGGGGAAAAAAACACTTTACTTTTAAGCAAGTGATTTTTTGGGAGTGTACCACTAGATGGCGCCCACGTACCAATGGTGGTACACGTACCACGGTTAGAGAAACGTTGCAGGAGGAGATCGAACACCATTTGGATACAATAAGAAACAATGGAAATAGAATTAATCGTGATCTTTCACCTCCATGATTCGATTCTGATTCTTGGGGTGAATATTCGATTCAGAATCGGTTCTCGATTCAATACAATTCTCATATATATTGTGTATAAATGAAAATAAAAACCTTTTCAAAACAGGTTACAGGATACAAAAGCTCCTCTTGCCTGCTGACGTACGACTTATACCCGCAATGTTGGCCTAAGAAACGTATTTTTAAAAATTTACTTTTAAGATTCTAGTAACAAAAATTGCAGAATGTTAATCAACCTAATAAAATAAAACAGAGCAGTTATTCTCAAACTGTGGTACCACTAGTGGCACGCTGGCTCCTAGTGGTACACCAAAAAACCACTTAATTAATTATTCAAACACAGTCTTACTGTTCAAACTTTGGGTAATGTTGCAGTGGCCAAAAATATTAAAATTCATGTCAAATAAAACCTTTGCCTTGTTTTTAATGAATATTTAGTTCTACTACGCTACTGTATTTAACCGTTGACCATTATGGTGGTACTTGGACAGCCAAGTGTTTTCTGAGGTGGTTCTAGGTGAAAAAAGTTTGAGCAGCATTGAAATGGTACCACTCTAACCCATTCCCAGTCTTACGATGCTTAGGATTGAAAAATAATACCAGTAACAGTTGTTTGATTTAATCCAAAAATTATTAAAAAGATATAAAAATTGATTCACGAATATTGTGAATCGATTTTAGAATCAGAATAAATAAAAACTGATTTTGATATGAATCCATTTTTTTGGAGCACTCTTACAATGCTGGTAATTTTTCACCTGATATTTTAAGACGGACGTAACTTTAATCCAGAAAGACGACACAAACAACCCTCGACATAAATCACATGAGTTAATAGTCAAGCTTAAAAACAATACAATTTAGTCTTACTAAGTCTGTAACTTCTGGTGTTCTACCCTGAGCCTTGTCGAGGCTGCTCCTTCTTTGCAAAAAAAATAAGTTGCAAAATATAATACTACCTCAACTGACAAGCTTTGTGACGAAGCTCTTAAACCAAAACATTTCCAACTGAAATGAAATTAATCTGCGCAAAGCCCCCAAAACAGCACAATTTAACATGTAACATGCCTTTTTTTTGTAAATGTGATAAAACATATTGCATAAAAATAATACAATATAATATACTACTAAGTAATGTAATTGAAATGTACAGCATTTACCTTTTAGAGTGGACTTATACGGTATCTTGTCCGTCAAACACACCATCAGCAGCTTTTGTATATTTTCATGGATAAATGTCTGCCATTTTGATATTATCTTAACATCGAGGGCTGGCGTTTGACTCCTCCTGCTGCAATATGGTGCAGAGTAGCAGTGATGCAATTCCAATATGTCAAGACGATTACACACTCGCTCATGTTTTTGATGTTTTATTTCTTTAATTCAATGAGTATCAACTCACTTTCATCACCGTCCTTCACGCTCACTTGCTTCCTTCCAATGGTTGGCGAATAAAGTTATGTCGATCTCATGTTTATAACTTAATGCTAGCGACAAGACCAAACATTTTGGCCGGATCTTATTAGATTTACTGTGACATTTGGCGGGGATGCTTGTATCTCAAATTTCTGCTTGTGACTTAAAGCATAACGAGTAGCCGAGAGATAGCTCTTATCTCAAAACGCTCTTAAGTTGAGATACCATTGAATGTGGTATCAATCCTTGAATCTGTCAGGCTTGGTACTAACAGTTTGTGTTTTAGTTTTTCCTCTGTGTGTGTTTAGTATTTCTTGTTTTTAGTTCCTGTCAGCGCTCTTATTTTGTCTGTTTCCTGTTTTTTTTCCTGTGTGCTGTTTCCCCTCAACTACGGCTGATTGGCACCTGGCCACACCTGGTGTCAATCAGCCCGCTCCTATTTGTACTTGCTTTGTCTTCCAGTCAATGCTGGATTATTGCCGCTCTTGTCGTTGCTACTTGTCGTGTCGTGTCGTATCATGTCTTGTCAATGCAGCGTTGCGGTAAGCTATATTTGATTGTAGTTTTTAGCTTACTGCTTTTTGTTCTCTGCTTGAAAGTTTGTTTTCATATTACATGTACGACTTCTGTTTCCTGCTTGAAACCTACTAGCTTCCATGCTAGGTGTTTTTGTTTTTGCTAGCTTCCATGCTAAGCTCTGTTTATTTTTTAGTTCCCATGCTAGCTCTCTTTGTTTGTTATCCGCCTCGTGCGCGCTTTTTGTTGTACCCCTTTTGGTTTGTTCTTGTTTTAGTATTTTTATCAAATCATGTTTTCTCACGCCATGCCTGCCTCCATCTCTGCATCTCGGGGTTCGTCACCAACAAACTCTGACAGAATCTTTCTCAAACTGTGGTACACGGGCTCCATCTGGTGGTACGCCAAAGAATCAGTTAAATAAATATTAAAACGCATTGTTACCGTTCAAACTGTGTGTAATGTAACATTTGCCAAATAATGAAATATGCATGTTAAATAAAACCTCTGCCTTGTTTTTCCATGTATACTTAGCCCTACTGTGCTACTGTATTTTAATGTTGGTCATTATGGTGGTATTTGGAAAGCCAAATGTTTTCTGAGGTGGTTCTTGGTGAAAAATGTTTAAGAACCACTGCTGGAGTCCAACATGTCCACCAAAATTGGTAAATTGGTAAATTTGCATTACTGTAATGACACCATCCTGTTATATCACCAACTGTAGTTTTTTTTTTATATATATATAGACTGTCAGAGTACATGTTTTATCCACATTTTTTTTGTTATTTTATTCCAGTTTGTTATGAAAAAAAAAAAGTCTGTTTGTTTTTTGGGTGCAGAATCTGTTTTAACAATGAGATGTTCCCAGGTGACGGGTAGCTGTCCGGCTGTGTGCGAGTGCCCTGCGGGACCCCCGATATGCCCACCCGGGGTTAGCGCTGTACCAGACGGATGTGGCTGCTGTAAAGTGTGCGCTGCACAGCTTAACCAGGACTGCGGCCCCATAAAACCTTGTGACCATCACAAAGGGCTGGAGTGCAATTACGGCAACGATGTGACCGTGGCCTGGGGTGTCTGTCGAGGTAAGTGGTGATGGGAGCTTTGCATGCTGGGAAGGGAAGGGACTATCGCATACAAACCCCGTTTCCATATGAGTTGGGATATTGTGTTAAATGTATATATAAACTGAATACAATGATTTGCAAATCCTTTTCAACCCGTATTCAATTGAATGCACTACAAAGACAAGATATTTGATGTTCAAACTCAAACCTTTTTTTTTTGCAAATATCAATCAACTTAGAATTTCATGGCTGCAACATGTGCCAAAGTAGTTGGGAAAGGGCATGTTCACCACTGTGTTACATCACATTTTCTTTTAACAACACTCAATAAACGTTTGGAAACTAATTGTTGAAACTTTGAAAGTGGAATTCTTTACCAATCTTGCTTGATGCACAGCTTAAGTTGTTCAACAGTCCCGGGTCTTGTTGTCGTATTTTACGCTTCATAATGCGGCACACATTTTCGATGGAAGACGTGTCTGGACTGCAGGCAGGCCAGGAAAGTACTCGCACTCTTTTACTATGAAGCCACACTGTTGTAACACGTGGCTTGGCATTGTTTTGCTGAAATAAGCAGGGGCGTCCATGATAACGTTGCTTGGATGACGTCATATGTTGCTCCAAAACCTGTATGGACCATTCAGCATTAATGGTGCCTTCACAGATGTGTAAGTTACCCATGCCTTGGTTACTAATACACCCCCGTACCATCACAGATGCTGGCTTTTGAACTTTGCGCCTATAACAATCCGGATGGTTATTTTCCTCTTTGTTCTGGAGGACACCACGTCCACAGTTTTCCAATACAATTTGAAATGTGGACTCGTCAGACCACAGAACACTTTTCCACTTTGCATCAGTCCATCTTAGATAAGCTCGGGCCCAGCGAAGCCGGCGGCGTTCCTGGGTGTTGTTGATAAATGGCTTTCGCTTTGCATAATAGAGTATTAACTTGCACTTACAGATGTAGCGACCAACTGTAGTTACTGACAGTGGTTTTATGAAGTGTTCCTGAGCCCATGTGGTGATATCCTTTACACACGGTCGGTTTTTGATGCAGTACCGCCTGAGGGATCAAAGGTCCGTAATATCATCGCTTACATGCAGTGATTTTTCCAGATTCTCTGAACCTTTTGATGATTTTACAGACCGTAGATGGTAAAATCCCTAAATTCCTTGCAATAGCTCGTTGAGAAATGTTGTTCTAAAACTGTTCGACAATTTGCTTACAAATTGGTGACCTTCGCCCCATCCTTGTTTGTGAATTACTTAGCATTTCATGGAAGATGCTTTTATACCCAATCATGGCACCCACCTGTTCCCAATTATCCTGCACACCTGTGGGATGTTCCAGGTAAGTGTTTGATGAGCATTCCTCAACTTTATCAGTATTTATTGCCACCTTTCCCAACTTCTTCGTCACGTGTTGCTGGCATCAAATTCTAAAATTAATGATTATTTGCAAAAAAAAATGTTTATCAGTTTTGACATCAAATATGTTGTCTTTGTAGCATATTCAACTGAATATGGGTTGAATAGGATTTGCAAATCATTGTATTCCGTTTATATTTCCATCTAACACAATTTCCCAACTCCTATATGGAAACGGGGTTTGCAGATGCAGAGGTGGGTAGTGCTGCACTACACACTAAAGTTACTTTTTGTTTGCAAATACGTATGTATGGAAGGCGCTGTCACATGACTGTTTCACCAATCCAAACTAAGCACTGGAGACGTTTGACTCCACTAAACGGAGCCTGGCACTCACATGACTGCACTCCAAAATATTGGCGGCCCCTACCACACTGTAAAAAGTGACATATTTACACCCCAGGCCAGCAGCAATGAAGAAAACGACAGCGACTTAGTCGGATGGGGATTTCAATGGCCCCATTTGTCACGGTTTACCTGACACAGGAAACATCACAACTTGGGGGGATGCACTATTCACTTTAGCTGCCAGATGGCAAAGCTTTGAAATCGATTTAAAATGTATTTTGTAGCTGTGAATGGGGGTGTGGCCTGCGGGCCTGCCACAGAACGGGGTGTGTCAGGACCGGCCTGGAAGACAGCGACAGGTGCCGAGATGGCACAGGTGGGCCTTGTTAGCTAATCACCTGCCGCCTTTATTAGGAGCAGCCGTGATGAAACGAGTAGTTGTAGTTGGAGGTGCCGCTGAGAGACAGTGTGCTGAAAAACAAAAAACGTTGCACTATTGAATTAGAAAAGACAATATGCTGAAAAGGAGACTTTGGACCATTGGATAAAAATAAAACAGAGTAATATCCTGAATTCCTGGCAGTCTGTGCTGGTCTGAAAAACATACTAGAGGGCAACCTCTACAGTAGCAATTCCAACTTAAACTACATTCTCAGTTGCTATGTAGAGTGGTGTTTTCCATCATTTTCAGCAGACTGCATTGCGAAATTATTAACCCCAGTGCCTTTTTCTCACGTGTGATCCACCCAGGCATGGGGTCATATGAATCCCTTCCCTACTGTACTTACAAACTATGAAAAAAAACATTTATATCAATCGCTGTCATCTGTGTCAGAAGAAATCTTCACTTTTCAGCCGACAAGAATTCCACTTCCAACTAGGAAAAATACATGTTGCAATATGTTATAGATTGTTTTTTTGTGTTTTAGCTGCGCATATGCTAACAATAGCCCTGTTAATGTCATAAGTTACTGTAAAATGTGCATCTTTTGTAGCACATGCTGTAGTATTCCTCACACAAACACTAACCAAGGTTGTACTGCAAGTACCATTTAAAAATATATAGCTACTAAATGTTACTCAGTACTTAAAGGGGAACATTATCACAATTTCAAAAGGGTTAAAAATAATAAAAATCAGTTCCCAGTGGCTTGTTGTATTTTTTGAATTTTTTTTCAAAATTTTACCGGTCTCCGGATATCCCTAAAAAAAGCTTTAAAGTGCTTGATTTTCGCTATTTGCGATGGCACTATCCATTTCCCTGTGACGTCATACTGTGCTGCCAATGTAAACAAACAATGGCGAATCGCACAGCAAGATATAGCGACATTAACTCGGATTTCAGCGGCTTAAGCGATTCAACAGATTACGCATGTATTGAAACAGATGGTTGGAGTATGAAAGTATTAAAGAAGAAACTGAAGCTATTGAGCGAATAGCTATTGACGCTATTCATAGCCATAGCATGGCCGAATAGCTGCGTTAGCATCGCCGGTAAAATGTGCGGACCAAACGATCAGGACTTTCGCATCTTGTGACACTGGAGCAACTTAAATCCGTCGATTGGTAAGTGTTTTTATCGCATTAAATGTGAGTGGAAGGAAACGTAATATAGTTGCAAATGCATCTGCAGCTTATCCATACATCTCTGTGCCATCTTTGCTTTAGCACCGCCGGTAAATAGCATGTTAGCATCGATTAGCGTAGCATGTTAGCATCGATTAGCTGGCAGTCAACATCAACAAAACTCACCTTTGTGATTACTGTGACTTTATTGTTACAAATGCATCTGCAGGTTATCCATACATCTCTGTGCCATGTCTGCTTTAGCACCGCCGGTAAATAGCATGTGAGCGTCGATTAGCGTAGCATGCTAGCATTGATTAACTGGCAGTCACGCCACGACCAAATATGTCTGATTAGCAAATAAGTCAACATCAACAAAACTCACCTTTTGTGATTTCGTTGAATTTATCGTTGCAAATGCATCTGCAGGTTATCCATACATCTCTGTGCCATGTCTGTCATCGCCGGTAAAATGTGGAGCCACTTTGGTACATTCAACGGGGGTCTGGCGGCAGACACTTTCGCATCTTCGGGCCAGTGGTGCAACTTGAATCCCTCCCTGTTAGTGTTGTTACACCCTCCGACAACACACCGACGAGGCATGATGTCTCCAAGGTTCCAAAAAATAGTCGAAAAAACGGAAAATAACAGAGCTGAGACCCAATGTTTACAATGGGTTGAAAATTAAAATGGCGGCTGTGTTACCTCGGCGACGTCACATTCTGACGTCATCCCCTCCAGAGCGATAAACAGAAAGGCGTTTAATTCGCCAAAATTCACCCATTTAGAGTTCGGAAATCGGTTAAAAAAATATATGGTCTTTTTTCTGCACCATCAAGGTATATATTGACGCTTACATAGGTCTGGTGATAATGTTCCCATTTAAGTAGTTGTTTTGCTTTATATGTACTACTTTTACCCAAGTAGTTATTTGAATGACTACCTTTTTATTTTTGAGTCACATTACTCAAAGAGTACATTTTTGGACTACTTTACTCACCTCTGCATAGAACAGTATGACCAAATAGTGCTACATTGCCTCTTCCTTTTGCTATGTGGCTAACGTGGGGATTACTGTAGGTCTGTCAAATAACTCATGCGATTCATCGCCAAAACATTATCACATCAATCATGTATAAGGACGAGATCACGCGTACCATTGGCCAAAATGAGTTTCCCTCGTCGGGTGGCGGAGCTCTCCCTTAGAGAGTGGGTGAGAAGAGAGAAGCTCAGAGTAAAGCTGCTGCTCCTCCACATCGAGAGGAGCCAGATGAGGTGATTAAGGCATCTGGTCAGAATGCCCCCCCATACGCTTCCCTCGGTAGGAGGCCACGGGGGAAGACACAGGACACGTTGGAGAGACTATGTCTCCCAGCTGGTCTGGGAACGCTTCTGGATCCTACGGGAAGAGCTGGAGAAAATAGCTGGGGAAAGGGAAGCTTGGGCTTCTCTGCTTAGGCTGCTGCCCCCGCAACCTGACCTCGGATAAGTGGAAGAAGATGTATCTCTGTTGAGAAGAGGAGGGTGGGGGTTGATCCACACTTGCCAACCCTCCCGATTTTCCCGGGAGACTCCCGAATTTTTGTGCCCCTCCCGAAAATCTCCCGGGGCCACCATTCCCCGGAATTTCTCACCATTTACACCCGGCCAACAATATTTAGCGTCCTCTACAACCTGTCGTCACATCCGCTTTTCCTCCATACAAATAGCGTGCCGGTCCACTCACATATTACATGCGGCTTATATACACACACACACACACACAAGTGAATGCAATGCATACTTGATCAACAGCCATACAGGTCACACTGAGGGTGGCCGTATAAACAACTTCAACACTGTTACATTTTGGGAGAACATCTGCACCGTAACACAACATAAACACAACAGAACAAATACCCAGAAACCCTTGCAGCACTAACTCTTCCGGGACTCGACAATATACACCCCCCGCCTCCCCATCTCCCGAATTTGGAGGTCTCAAGGTTGGCAAGTATGGGTTAATCATTTCGCGATGCAGTCACCTGAAAATAATGGAAAACGCCACTCTACATAACAGCTGACGCTGTGGTTAAAGTTGGAGTTGCTAGGAAACACAATTTAAGCGATTCAACATTTTACTGCAATCTGACGACTAAACTGGAAAGTGAAACCCCACATTTTGTCACGTTTCATGTGTCAGTTAAACTGTGAATCCCCTTCCTAATGTTTATGCTCAAATGTTGCTGCAATATACAACCCAATGAGACTTTCGATAAAACCAAGTACATTTTTGCATATCAGAGTGATTACTTTTTTATCATTGAAACATAAGTTTTTAAAAGCAGAATGAGTTTTTGAGGCAGCCACTAGAAAGATCACTACTATTACATTAACAACAAGCAATGAACGCCAAACAACACTATCCTATTAATGTTGTCAACAAAAGTACCACAAATAAGTTAAATAGCGGTGATTCATCAACATTAAGTGTGATTAATCTGTTTTGAAAATTATTAGAAGCACTGGTAGGGAAAAAAAATGTTCATAGAAGGTGGACCATTCCAATAAAAACAAATGTAGACACCAATAAAAACATGTAGAATAATCCCTCGTTTATGGCGATTAATTAGTTCTGGACATGACTGAAAGTAGAAATGATTAATTAAAGATCACATATAGATCATCATCATATATCATAGCTAGAGCATGAAACATTGTGATCTTCTAAATATGTTTTTCAATATTATGACCGCCCTCTAGACATGAAATAACAGCCTTCAGTCACTTTTAAACTATTTTAATCCTTTTTACTAATTATCTCTTGGCCGATAAGGAATTTTGCTTTATATTTTGACCTAAAAATTAGTGTTGATAAAGATATTATCGTCAGCATTATTTTTTAGATCAAATTAACCACCGACGTGAAAATAAGTAATGCTACCTGACGCTGAGCCAATCAATGTCCACGACACTGAACAGCGTGTTTTAATTTGGTTTGATCGTATCTAGTGGTCTTTTTCCACGGTTATTGCTATTTTAGTTAATTTCGCCATTTTATGCTTGAACATTTTAGATTTAAGACAAAAACGAAAGAATACAATAGAAAACAGTAAAAAAGAAAATCTGATTTGGTAAAGCCACAATATTGGAAGCGACTGCAAAACAATTCAGTGATGTGCAGTTGTTCCAGTTTGGCCAACAGAAATAAAGAATAACACCTCTCACATCTCATACTTAATATTCACAGCTTGCATTCAGTTCGATGAAATGACACTGATACAGTTTGCAGTTAATTAAAGGACGAGTGAACAACCCAGTAAACAAACTAAAGACTTTATAAACAAGTTGTGACAACGTTCAGGACACATCGCCTACTGCATGTTTCCTCACCTCCTTAACTCAGTCACAGCAGCTGATGGATGCTGTATTGAGAACATCAAAGCAACATCAAATTGTTTTCTCTTTCGCTGCATACTTTTAGTGTGGGGACTATTGCGTCCGTCTCCAACATTGTCCACACCTGTCTCCATCTAAAGTGCACTCTTATACACACGCCGGGAAGAGTGGGAAAATTACGTTAATCGAAGCGCTTGGCTCCGTTTACTCAGAGGGGAAATCTCCGGGGCAAAGTCTGTTTAGCTTCTCCACCATGATTATCAAGCCAAACGACGCTACTGCGCATGACTTTGTGTAGCCTAAAATGCATTCATAAATGACGGGTTTACGGTAATTAAAAAATTGGACGGTATTACTGTCGGGAATTTTCATTATACGGTTTACCCTTGCATCCCTCATCCATTAACAAGTAAAAAGTCAAGAGGGTCACGGCATGTTCTTGCTGTCAATTTTTTAGGGCATTACAGCAAGTGACAAGTTCAGTCGCGGCTTTTTCCGCAGTTGCCGTGGTTAAATTCCATTACATGTTACATTACATTTTTTTTTATGGATATTTTATTTCCCGTAACTGCCGGACTATAAGCCGCTACTTTTTTCCCTCGTTCTGGTCCCTGCGGCTTATACAACGGTGCGGCTTACGGTAACCAGGGGTGCGCACGACCGAAGCAGACATCTGGCGCCAGGTAACGAGAGCAAAACAAAGAGTAGGAGAGCATCAGCGACAGTTTGCGCGAAGGAAGTGTTCGTGCAAACACCCTCAATATGGAAAACAAACGGAAAAGTGCATATGATGCTGCTTTTAAGTTAAACGCAATCGATCTGGCTGTCAAAGAAGGAAATAGAGCTGCTGCACGTACCCTTGACATCAATGAATCAATGGTGAGACGTTGGAGACGGCAGCATGAAGACTGCACTTTTACTGCCATGTTACAGGCGAGCACTTTGTATTACTTTGCACCGTTGTATTATTTGTACTCTGCACGAATGCTGTTCGCCATGTCAAAGATGTGAAAGTTTGATTGAATGATTGAAAGATTTATTGTTATTAAATGGGACGCTTTGCGTTCCCAAACAGTCATCTCTGTCCCGACAATCCCCTCCGTGGTAGCAGGAACCCCAATATACTACGGTAATTACACATCGAAACGCCTATAATATTTTTGACACCCCTAGTACGTGTCAGTACGTGAATATTACTTGTCAACATTTATTGACTGTCAGAATTAAAAATATTAGGCATGTCGCCTATTCAGCAATACTATTTTATAGCTCTTGGATGACTTAATGGGCTGATTAAAAGAAGTCTAATGGCGTTTTTTTAAATGACGTTCGTTTTTTCCATATAAATTGAAAAAACGTCTTGCAATATGCATATCCTTGCGCTGGAAAGTGCCCAGGAAGTGGTTTCTATTGTAGAGCCACCGCAGTGCTGTATCTAAAATGCCCATAAAATGTGGTACATACAGTTGATGTCTGCTGCATGTAGCAAAACGCCACCTGGTAAGAGCATGATGACATCAATGTGCAGTAAATGAGTGTCTCCATGGCCACAGCTAGTAGTACATGCAAAAGCCTCATTAAAATAAGGCCGTCTGCAGCCTTTATCAGTTGTACACGCAGTCTTAGTTGGATAGATTGATTGATTTGAAAATGTTATTAGCAGTTTGCACAGTTGAGTACATATCACGTACAATTGACCAGTAAATGGTAACACCCGAATAAGTTTTTCAACTTGTTTAAGTCGGGGTCCAGGTTAGTACGGTAGTTGATTAAACACACAATTTTATAGTTTGCACAAGTTTTTTAGCGCGTGGTATTCAGATCTTAGTAAATCCGGCCTTTAATGTACGATCTTTCTGACTATCTCTCACTAACCAAAACAATGACTCTCGCCTGTGGTCATTATTAAACGTTACTTCTGCTCGGTTCATCACATTGGCTGTCTGTAAAATACGGTTTGAAAAAAAAAAAAACGGAAATCCAAAAGACACTGACACGGCCTGTGTAAGATAGCAACATTGTTCATTTAAGCCACGTAAAGCCAGCAGTAGTATGGGTCGTGGCACGAACGCCTGCACATGCTTCAAACCTGAGCGGGAGAGCGGAGGATGTTTTACTGTATGGCAGCAAAAGTAATGGTGATAAAAATAATCTTCATGCCAAGCGCTGTCCCACAAACTATGAATAGCAGCTTTTTCTAGTCGTGGAGACGAGTAGTCTGACACTTCCTGTCTCCCTATTACCACTGACCTTTCACTCCAAAACCTTGTTGCTATGGGAAGATATTGTGTGTGTATAATAGGGAGTGGTCACATTTCAGTATTGAAATAAAAGCATATTTTTGTCATAAAGCTCATGGATACAGTATGAGTTGTTCTTTGAGTTGATCCACTAAGGAAAACTAGATTGTTTTGGGGGCCACATTTCAAGCTAAGGACCGGGTGTCCCCTTATTTTGTATATTCTGGAAAACCAGCATCCTCTACAGATTTGGTTCTATTACTGTTGTTTTTAAGTACCTTCTGCATAAAATATTGTCTTACAAGTTTCTTTTAACTGAACTGGCGGGCCACCATATGATTAGAACAATTGATAAAAAAAAGAGAGGACCTAAAATGGAACCTTAAGGAACATCATTTAGTATAATTGTAAAAAGTTGAACAAATGACTGACTGCATCTGAAGTAAAAAAGCTACAGGAACACCTATGACATAAATCATAATTACAAAAAAAAATTGTAACTACTAAAAAGGAGAGGTCTTAAAGCAAACCTGGGCAAATTAAGGATCGGGGGCCACATGCGGCCTGTTGAGCTTTTCAATCTGGCACGCCGGACATTCCCAAATATTTTTTAAAAATCTTTAAGATGGAAAGTGTAGCTGCCATTATGATGTGCAGTGATATTTTCTAATTATCGTAAGTCTTGAACTATACAAAGTATTTCAATGGTTGGAATCTGCGATTTGGGATGATATACCAGTTACTATGGTAATCTAATTAGTTACTATGGTCATCTAATTAGTTGCTATTGTAATCTATTTCACAGAAGATCAGACGAGGCACAAAGCAGTGTGGGCGGGAAGCGTTTCCACAGACGCGGAAAGAAATTTTCACAACAAAGTTCTAAAGCTTAGTGATATATCGCATTGTAGGTGGGTTCATTTTGTACCCTTCCCGTTCATATTTCACTGTTTGTTGCATTTTTGTTGCGTTTCACTTGGTTGTAAAATATGTCGATCGAGAGGGGGTGTGACGTTAATATTTTGTCAATATTCAGTGTTTTATCCTTCATAGAAAAATGTAAATTTCCATTAGGTTTTTTAATGCTGTCTGTCATAACGTTTTTAGCATTCAATCAGACATTATTGTGAGGTTTTGTATTAGTGTTCCTAAATATAGATATACCCGGCCCCCGGACATTTTTTTTCCTCTAAATGTGGCCCCCGAGTCAAAATAATTGCCCAGGCCTGTCTTAAAGGGATGCCTTGAGGAATGCCTCAGTTATGTCAATCACAAGTTTGGACCCCGGTGTTCTGTTTACTGGCAAGGTTCGGATGTCAATGCAAGGATTTTCCAATGGGTTTTTCGAAATTTGCTAAGAAAATGTTTGTCTCCCAAGTTTTGAACTGAACTCAGGGGGCAGGTATGGTGTCATTCCCAGGCCGGATTTGGCCCCCATTGTGCCGATTGAATAGCCCTGCACCAAGTCGTTCTCCCTATTAAAAGTGTCACCGCTTCTGTTTCCAGCCAAATCCGAAGGACGCACATGCGAGTACAGCGGCAGGATCTACCAGAACGGCGAGAGCTTCCATGTGGGATGCAAGCACCAGTGTACCTGTATAGACGGCGCTGTGGGATGTGCGCCACTCTGCGATGACAGGCTGCCTCCGGCCTCTCCGTCCTGCCCCTTCCCAAAGTTGGTCAGGATACCCGATCAGTGCTGCGTCACTGTGGACTGCCACAAAGGCCCTTGGGGCCTTCCTCCTAAACATCACAAAAAGGTTAGTTGTTGGATGGAAGAGGCATAAGATTAATAATATACATATTATACACTTTAGGATTGTCCCTGTCAGAGTCTGTTGTTGACGAACCCCAAGATGCAGAGAAGGAAGGAAGCTTTTTGCAGGAAAACATTATTTAATTTAAAACAGTAAGACAAAAGCAAACAGTAGATTAGTAACAAAATGGATACATGGATGATACTGCAGAGGATTGGGAGAATGTCATGTGGTCAGATGAAACCAAAATAGAACTTTTTGGTATAAACTCAACTGGTCGTGTTTGGAGGAAGAAGAATACTGAGTTGCATCCCAAGAACACCATACCTACTGTGAAGCATGGAGGTGGAAACATCATGTTTTGGGGCTGTTTTTCTGCTAAGGGGACAGGACGTTTGATCCGTGTTATGGAAAGAATGAATGGGGCCATGTATCGTGAGATTTTGAGCCAAAACCTCCTTCCATCAGTGAGAGCTTTGAATGATTGACCAAATACTTATTTTCCACCATAATTTAATAATAAATTCTTTAAAATTCCTACAATGTGAATTCCTGGATTTTTTTTCACATTCTGTCTCTCACAGTTGAAGTGTACCTATGATGAAAATTACAGACCTCTGTCATCATTTTAAGTGCGAGAACTTGCACAATCGGTGGCTGACTAAATACATTTTTGCCCCACTGTATGAGTGCGACAACCACTCAGCAGTGACATTTGCCCTGATTAATGCGCTTAATAATCTTAAAGAAGAATGAATAAAGAAGTTCTGTAAAAATGCAAATTTGTGTTCCATCGTCTAGATGTCCTTTCCAAAGAGACACCAATCCAAACCGGAGCGTCATCCTCCCCTGCGACCTCGTGAAAACGATCCGCTCGTGGAGAACGACGTCACGCCTCTCAGAACTAATGGCTGGGAAGGTGAACGAGGATACAATCACTTGCCTGGTGAGAGGAGAGAGCATTCTTGTGTGAATGATCTCACAGCAGGCGATGTTTTGAAAAACACTATCTGTGTTTTCAGTGTGGGGCCCCCTGAAGAAGTGTCCCATCCTCAGCACCGACTGGTCCCATTGCTCGCGCAGCTGCGGTATGGGCGTCTCCTCCCGCCTCTCCAACAAGAACCCTCGATGCAAGCTGGAGAGGGAAACCAGACTCTGTACGGTACGGCCGTGCAGCACTGGGACTTTTCCAAGCAAGGTAAAGTAAACTAGACTTTTTTTTTTTTTTTTTTTTATCGCAGCAACAAAACATGCCCTTATCAAAACTTATCAAGTAAACCTCCACGCCTTGTGAAAACACCTAACCATACAAAATGAGTTAGCTCCTATTTGTCCTTGTTACACATTATGAGGCCAAGGAATACACTTTTACTTGCCATGTTTGCGTCTCACACTCAGGCCAAAAACATCCGCAGAGTGCAACACAGGATGGAAATTCTCAATGAAGTGAAGTGAATTATATTTATATAGCGCTTTTTCTTCAAGTGACTCAAAGCGATTTACATGCTGAAACCCAATATCTAAGTTACGATTAAACCAGTGTGGGTAGCACTGGGAGCAGGTGGGTAAAGTGTCTTGCCCAAGGACACAACGGCATTGACTAGGATGGCGGAAGCGGGGATCGAACCTGCAACCCTCAAGTGGCTGGCACGGCCGCTCTACCAACTGAGCTATACCGCAATGCAAAATAAACTCGCGGAACCTCCATGTTTGACTTTCAGTTTGTATCAGATATTGATATAAAGGAATAGAATAATATCTAATCAAGGACAATTTATGATGAAAGGGACAAGTGTAGAAAATGGTTGGATATTAATATTTTTGTTTTGTTATTTATCGTCGTTTTTTAGTTTAAATTAGTATTAAAATAGACTACCCTGTTAAACCCTAAGTATAAAAAGGTTATTTTTAGGGATGTCTGATGTCAGACCACCGATATTATCGGCTAATAAATGCTTTAAAATGTAATATCGGAGATTATCGGTATCGGTTTCATGATTATCGGTATCGCTTTCAATGAGTAAAATTCAAGACACTTTAAAATGTCGGACATAGGGAAAGGTCCAGGGCGCCAATAATCCTTAAAGGCACTGCCTTTGCGTACCAACACAGTCATGTGATATTTACAACTTCTTGAACGCACATAAGCTAATGCAAGCATACTTGGTCAACAGCCATACAGGTCACACTGAGGGTGGCCGTATAAATAACTTTGACACTGTTACAAATATGCGCCATACTGTGAACCCACACCAAACATGAATGACAAACACATTTCGGGAGAACATCAGCACCGTAACACAACTTAAACACAACAGAACAAATACACAGAATCCCTGGCAGTACTAACTCTTCCTGGACGCTACAATATGCACCCCCGCTACATCCCCCGCCTCAACCCCGTGCCCCCTAACCACGCCCACCTCAACCTCCTCATTGTCTCTCTCAGGGAGAGCATGTCCCAAATTCCAAGCAGCTGTTTTGAAGCATGCAAAAAAAAAAAAATAATGCACTTTATGACTTCAAAAATAAATATGACGGTGCCATGTGGGCGTTTTTTTGCATAACTTGAGTTGATTTATTTTGGAAAACCTTGTTACATTGTTTAATGCATCCAGCGGGGCATCACAACAAAATTAGGCATAATGTGTCAATTCCACGTCTGTATATATCAGTATTGGTTGATATCGGTATCAGTAATTAAGAGTTGGACAATATCGGGATATTGGTAAAAAAGCCATTATCGGACATCTCTAGTAATTTTGCTTCCATAGCAAAATGACCTAAATTGAGGCCCTGAACATAACTTTATTTTAATTCCCAATTCCAACAATATGACATTTTTTCACCCTTTTTTTTATATTTGTTAAAAAAAATGTATACTTTTTTTAATCAAACATGAATGGCCCTGAACATTTTATTTGTATTCCTTTTCCATCAATGTTATTTTTTTTCACACTTTCCTTCATTTATGATAAACATTTTTTATACTTTTTTAATCAAACAATTTAATTTGATGCATATTTGGTACTAAAACGAATTCATGGAAAATAAAAGGTTCAATGATTGATCTTTTTTTCTTTATATATATATATAAAATAAATAAATAAAATAACAAATTTAAAGGAGTCACATGTAGTAATCTGGCCTTAAATGATACTGCAATCACGGCCGAATCCAGCTCGATCGACAGGGCTACTCCAAGGAACTTCAAACTTCCACTGCCTCTTATTAGGGGTAGAGGGGCTGGGACCCTAATAGCTGAATAGACAAGCGTTTTGTCAATAACAAATCTCTTACCAACACACTTTACACAGATATTAGGCTATTTTCAGGGAATAGTACATCATGCCTGTGTACAACAGCACAACAAATGGTAATCATGATTATTGTCAGTACTATCAGAAAACAAAGACTAAAACAAACTTCAACCAACACTAGCAATGGTTATACTGTTTAAATTAAGTACACCTTGCTTACCAGCCTAATGTAAGGCTTAAACTAAGTAGGAGACATTTTACCAAGTTACGGTTTCAAACATTTCAGATTGCCATTTACGAAAACTTGGTACCTGTTGTCCACAATATGCGAATGAGGAATTATTTCATCATGTGATTTGGCCAACTCCATACGTTTCACATTGCCATGACAGCCGTGCTAATGTTGGAACCCATTTCCTCAGCCTATCAGCATATTGAGAACGAAATAGGCACTGACACTACCCATAACATCATAGGTTTTACAGTGTATTTGTCCAAAATACATTTTGCCCTGTCAGTTCGAATACACATCAACATACAGGCTAACAGATATATATATATTACCCCCGTTAGCCTATATGTCGATGTGTCATTGACCGGGTTAGAATACTTAACATTCGTTGCACAAACATACCAGTTTTATTAGACAAGATTATAGACTGTATTGGACAAAATAGTTTACATACAAAATGTCCATTTCCATTTATTACAAGTAAAAAGAAAACATAAATGCCTGACTTACCTATCATCAAGGAGGAAATTAGCAAGTTTGGCGTCGGATGAAAATATCTTCTCTGCCTTCAAACGTCTCCATCTTTCAAAGGTATACAAATCCTCGTTCTGTTTCTGGCTTTGTCATAAATAAGTTGAGAACCGTAATTGGGCCTTTTAGATTTATTAAGGTCTGACATGTTTAGAAACTTTATCAGTGGCAGACGCTAGACGAAGATGGCGGTGCGTAACTGGCAACCTGGATGTAACACACTCACGGACTTCACGGACTTTCTAATTAGTCAAATGGTTTTGGGCAGGGCATCGAAATGAAAACGATAAGATTTCGGGGCTGTAAATCTAACTATAGAGGTATTTGAAAATAACATGATTTAATATTGCCTTTTTGACATATGATTTATTAATGCCGTCCAGAAATCTATTTTTTTACACTTTTTTTATGTGAGACCATTTTTATAGTTTTTTATTTAAACATGAATTTAATTTGATGCATGATTTGTACTAAAATAAATATTAAATTAATTTACCCTGATTATGAAATGGTCATTTTGCTATCAAAGCAGTGCTTTGTCAAAATTGAGGCATAAACAGAATTTTATTTTAAGCCCCCTGCCACCAATAATACATTTTTTCACACTTTTTTCTTTAAAAATGTTTATATATTTTTTTTTTTAATTAAATATGGATTTATTTTGATGCATGTTTTGTACTAAGATGTATTTGCGGAAGATAAATTCTTCAATATTTTTTAAATTGCAAAAAAACACAATGTAAATAAAACAAACAAGCAAAGGCCCAAAGTAGATTTTTAATCAAATGTGATTATATTTTGATGCATTTTTTACACTAAAGTAGATTAATAAAAAGTAAATTGTTCATATTTTTAATTAAAAAAAAATTGATTTAACAACATTAAAACATAAACAAAAACAGGCCCTAAGCAGAATTTTATTTTGAACTTGAATATTTTTTTTCAAACTTTATTTATGTGGAATCATTTTAATGCTTTTTTTAATCATAATTTAATTTAATTTGATGCATGTTTTGTATTAATGAATTAATGGGAAATATATTGTTCAAATTAATTTTTATGTAAAATAACAAATTTTACAAATTATAAACAAACAAAGCTTTCAGACCACTAGCTAAATTGGGTCGGAAGCAGAATTTTATTTTGAGGCCACCCATTAAAAACATTTTCACACATTTATTCGTATGAAACAATTTTTACCCTTTTTTTCAACACAACTTGAATTTAATTTGATGGAGTAGAAAAGCACTATACAAGTACAACCCGTTTACCATTGCAGGCCGGAATTTGATCCCATTAGATCTATTTACTCGCCCACAATGAGAATTTCTGGGGAAATTTGACATTATATTGTTATCAGTGACAGAGCAGGAAGGGGTGAAGGATTACATTAGCGGTTAAATTTCATATGAAGCGCTCTGTCATTTATTAATTGACATTTTACATGCACTTCTTCATGTAAAATGGGGCCCCTACATGGCTTGTGGGGCCTTACACACAGCGTGTGAGAAAGGTGGCCTTGTATCAAAGCAAAGAGTAAGGTGGGTTTACTGTAGTTATTTTTTAAATTATTATTATTATTTCATCAGTTCTAGGCTGCAGGTTGGTTGTAATAAAAAAAATCTACCTGTGCGGTGAGTTCACTTGATGTTTGTTTTTCTAAAACTGCTTTTGCAAGTGGTTTGATATTGATACAAGCATCACGTGATCACAGTTTTCCTCTTAAACACTACTTGTAACACACTCAAGGATTTTTGTGAGACTGTTTTTTTTTTGTGCTGTCAGTCACAAGCGCCAAAGTCGTCATTACCGTTTCCTGGCTAAGCGCTACATGCAATTGTAAAAGCACAGGTGCTCATTTTCTCTGTTGTGTTTTAGTTTTGTTTAGTATATATAGCACCCTTTATCCAGGCCTGGCATTCCTGCCAAGCAACTGTCCATAGCTAAGCTCCGCGTGCATGTGGGGGCTCTTTGTCATGCTCGGTTCGCCTTAAGGTGCCGTGGAAAATCAGAGTGTGCACGTTTATGGAGATGTACAATGAGAAGCTGTTGGGTAAAAGGCAAAAAAATGTGTTTTTCTAGAGGAAAAGAGTTGTCATGCATGGAAGCATATTGGAGAGAATACAAGTGGGTGGTCAAAGTGAAGCGTGGGGTAGTAGAATCACGATAATGACAGTGATGCACTTCAAAATTATGATTTTTATGCGGTGGAGCAGTGGGAAATAATGTCAAGTGAATTAACTTGTTCCAGGCTCAAACTGTTGCCATCATAATAATCCTTATCAACTGTCTAGGCAAATATAGTGGATTTTAGTAACATTTTGTTTCTACAACATGAATATAACACTGAAACATGCTTTTTGACTGTTTATTAAATGTACGGTTGTGATGCCGGTGAGCTACGGCGTGTAGTAGACTGACCATAAGTCCTCTTTTACCCGGACACGTCCTCTTTTGCGAGACTGTCCGGGGATGTCCGGGCAGGGTTTCTTAAATGCCTCAAGTGTCCGGTGTTTTGTGTCAAGTTTGCGTGTATTTCCAATGTACGTTCAGGGTTAAGAGGGGTTACAAACAAATCAAATTGTGAAGGTGTGTGCACGCAGCAGCGTTTGTGAGGGAGGAGTAAAGACAGAGAGAGCGAAGTCATGGAATGATTGTCAATCAAGGTACACTTGATCAACAGCCATACAGGTCACACTGAGGGTGGACGTATAAACAACTTTAACACTGGTACAAATATGCGCCACACTGTGAACCCACACCAAACAAGAATGACAAACACATTTCGGGTGAACATCCGCATCGTAACACAACATAAACATGACAGAACAAATACCCAGAACCCCTTGCAGCATTAACTCTTCTGGGATGCTACAATATACACCCCCCCCCCCCCCCCACACACACACACACACACCTCGACCCCGATTACGTCACATCAAATATTCCACTTTGAAAAATATTGTTGGTGGAAGATTTTGCATATTTTGTGTGTTTGCCATAAAAAACATAGTTTTGTTTGACAAAAAAAGGGTAGAAAATAAGCAAACTAAAAAACAACATAAAAAAAACACTAATAAAACATTTTGAAATGAGGAATAGAGCTGATGTTGATGTAGACTCCAGAGATTTAAGCATTAAATATAAAATGTATGTATACCCTGGCACACCATTATCATTTCATGACCCAAGCAAAACACTTTTTATACTTTTATACTGAAATAAATACACCTACACCTTATTAAATATAAACATAGACAAACTACCAGCAGCGGTAAAGTTTGGATCCATGAAGGAAAAAAGAAAAAATTAAAAAACAATTTACAAACACAAGCTATGGGATGACGCATTTACTTCCGGGGTCACGTTTCCTCTCATGTCATCCCATTGCTTATGTTTGTAAATTGTTTTTTAATTTTTTTTTATAATATAGCGTTAACGAAACGTCTGTATTTTTATAATATAGCGTTAACAAAACGTCTGTATTAATCATGACCCCGGAAGTAAAAGGGGGGGGCGGTTTGTAGGGAGAAGAAATTTGGCGTGACAGCTCCAGACAGAGACGGTTTTTGTTATTTGGCTCCAAAATACCCCTGCATTAGTGGAAAAGCAGCAAATGAGTGAAAGTGACAGAGACGTTGCCATGGAGACGAGGGTATTCTTATGCGCCTGGCTGCAGTCACATCGCGACACCTGTCCGTCAGTAATAACAGTCCCCAATAACCTGGACCAATTCAAACCGTTAGTTTTTTTTTATTGTTTAATTTGCATTGCCTCGCATGATTAACACTACATATATTTCTATATTTGCGCTAGCTATCCCGGTACTTTCCCGGCTATTATCCGCCGACCGCCGTGTTGCTGTAGGGAGGAAAAGCGGAACGACACACATTGCGGAAATAACATTATTGTCAGTGCTTCGGCTAAATACAAATATGTTCCACTACCCCAAACATGTCTTTTTTCAAAGCCTGCAGTGAAGAGAAGGGTTAGTGGTGAGGGAAGACAATTCCAGGAAAAGTAGGAGATGCAATATTTCTATGTTGAGCACAGGGGCACCCGACTTGTCTTATTTGCACAGCGAAAGTTGGGGTGCACAAGGAATACAATTTGAAACGTCATTATGCAACTACACATGCTGAGGAGTATGCAAAAAAAAATTTTAAAGAAAGCTTTTCTTGCGGCCCAGCCTCACCCAGACTCTGCATCCAGTGGCCCCCAGGTAAATTGAGTTTGAGACCCCTGCTATAAGGCACACTGTCGATTTTAGAGAAATCAAAGGGTTTTAAGTCGGACTTCCATTTCCATCCATTTTCTACCGCTTATTCCCTTTCAGGGTCGCGGGGGGCGCTGGCGCCTATCTCAGCTACAATCGGGCAGAAGGCGGGGTACAACCTGGACAAGTCGCCACCTCATCGCAGGGCCAACACAGATAGACAGACAACATTCACACTCACATTCACACACTAGGGCCAATTTAGTGTTGCCAATCAACCTATCCCCAGGTGCATGTCTTTGGAAGTGGGAGGAAGCCGGAGTACCCGGAGGGAACCCACGCGTTCACTGGGAGAACATGCAAACTCCACACAGAAAAATCCCGAGCCTGGATTTGAACCCAGGACTGCAGGACCTTCGTATTGTGAGGCAGACGCACTAACCCCTCTGCCACCGTGAAGCCTTAAGTCGGCCTTATAGTCCGAAAATACACCACATTATTATTACATGTTTGTCATTCCAGGCGCAGAGAGGAAAAAGATGCTCCACCACCCAAAAAGCGGCATCGCCCCAGCGCCTGTCCTTCGGGGAGTGTGTGAGCGTGCGTCTCTACCGCCCCAACTTCTGCGGCGTGTGTCCGGACGGACGCTGCTGCTCACCGCGCCGCACGCGCACCGTGCCCGTGACCTTCGCCTGCCCGGACGGCCAGCGCTTTCAGAGGTCAACCATGTTCATTCAGTCGTGCAAATGCAGCGAGGAAGCGTGCGGCCACCTGAACGACGTGGCGCTGCCGCCACAGCACTGGATGTATGGAGACACGCACAAGTTCATAGATTAAGGTTGTTATTGCGATGGATGGACGGCGGAAGAAAACGACGAGCCATTTTTTTTCTCTTTTTTTTTTCCTCACCTGGCTCCGAGTGAGTAAAAACTGCGTACACACAGCTGCCCACCAGCAGGGCGCCCCCTAGTTGTACTGCGTCCTTGTCAGACGTGGGAGCCAGATTCAAAAACACTTCAGGAGCGCTTGTTCTGACGCTAGTATTTTGGGAGCTTGCAGGCAGCAACATGACATTTTGACACGGTGACCACAAGTCCAAGTCGCTCGACGCCATATCCCATGATGCATTGGTCCCAATTGACAACCAGCAAAAGAACTCTTGAGGCTTTTGCAGGGAATAATGACTATGACGCGGCAGTTTTGAAACACAGACTGCACTAGTTTCAGTTTCCCCCCCCGCTAGTGGGGGAAGGTGTGACGCATTTCTGCTCGGAAGTGAAAAAACATGGACTGCGAATTAAATCGGTTGTGTCGCAACTTGCCCAAAGTTACACTTTTCAAAATAAAAAAAGGACGCCACCGACGAGTTTAAAGTGCACCCGGAAAGTATTCACATGGCTTCACTTTTTCCATGTTTTGTTATGCTAGAGCAGGGGTCACCAACGCGGTGCCCGCGGGCACCAGGTCGCCCGTAAGGACCAGATGAGTAGCCCGCTGGCCTGTTCTAAAAATAGCTCAAATAGCAGCACTTACCAGTGAGCTGCCTCTATTTTTCAAATTGTATTTATTTACTAGCAAGCTGGTCTCGCTTTGCTCGACATTTTTAATTCTCAGAGAGACAAAACTCAAATTAAATTTGAAAATCCAAGAAAATATTTTAAAGACTTGGTCTTCACTTGTTAAAATAAATTCAGTTATTTTTTTACTTTGCTTCTTATAACTTTCAGAGAGACAATTTTAGAGGAAAAAAATACAACCTTAAAAATGATTTTAGGATTTTTAAACACATATACTTTTTTTACCTTTTAAATTCCTTCCTCTTCTTTCCTGACAATTTAAATCAATGTTCAAGTATTTTTTTTTATTATAAAGAATAATAAATATATTTTAATTTAATTCTTCATTTTAGCTTCTGTTTTTTCGACGAAAAATCTTTGTGAAATATTTCTTCAAACTTAATATGATTAAAATTCAAAAAAAATATTTTGGCAAATCTATAAAATCTTTAGAATCAAGTTTAAATCTTATTTGAAAGTATTTTGAATTTCTTATGAATTTTTTGTTCTGGAAAATCTAGAAGAAATAATGATTTGTCTTTGTTAGAAATATAGCTTGGTCCAATTTGTTATATATTCTAACAAAGTGCAGATTGGATTTTAACCTATTTAAAACATGTCACCAAATTCTAAAATTTATTCTAATCAGGAAAAAAATAATGATGTTCCAAAAATTCATTTAAAATTTTTTTCTAAAAGATTCGAATTAGCTAGTTTTTCTCTTTTTTTCCGGTTGAGTTTTGAATTTAAAGAGTCGAAATTGAAGATAAACTATGTTTCAAAATTAAATGTTCATTTTTTTTCCTGTTTTTTCATCACTTATTCTTGCAAAAAACCTTCAGTAAAAGGAAAAAAAAAAGGACGACGGAATGACAGAAATACCCATTTTTTTATATACATATATAGATTTATTTATTAAAGGTAAATTGAGCAAATTGGCTTTTTCTGGCAATTTATTTAAGTGTGTATCAAACTGGTAGCCCTTCACATTAATCAGTACCCAAGAAGTAGCTCTTGGTTTCAATAAGGTTGGTGACCCCTGTGTTACAGCTTTATTCCAAAATGGAATCAATTCGTATTGGTCCTCAAAATTCTACACACAGTACCCCACAATAACTGTCTTTTTTTTTATTTTGCAAATGTATTAAAAATCAAAAATGGATTATATGTACGGCTTCACGGTGGAAGAGGGGTTAGTGCATCTGCCTCACAATACGAAGGTCTTGAGTAGTCCTGTGTTCAATCCCGGGCTCGGGATCTTTCTGTGTGGAGTTTGCATGTTCTCCCCGTGAATGCGTGGGTTCCCTCCGGGTACTCCAGCTTCCTCCCACTTCCAAAGACATGCACCTGGGGATAGGTTGATTGGCAACACTAAATTGGCCCTAGTGTGTGAATGTGAGTCTGAATGTTGTCTGTCTATCTGTGTTGGCCCTGTGATGAGGTGGCGACTTGTCCAGGGTGTACACCGCCTTCCGCTCGATTGTAGCTGAGATAGGCACCAGCGCCCCCCGCAACCCCAAAGGGAATAAGCGGTAGAAATTGGATGGAGATGGATTATAAGTATTCACAGCTTTTGCTCAATACTTTGTGCACTTGTTTGAAGCAATTACAGTCTCAAGTAATATTGAATAGGATGCTGGAGATGTTCAGGGACAACCTGGATGACAACCGACACTTTCTATCCAACCTGATAAAGCTTGAAAGGCGCTGCAAAGAGGAATGGGCAAAACTGCCCAAAGATAGGCGTGCCAAGCTTGTGGCATCGTATTGAAAAATACTTGAGGCTGTAATTGCTGCCAAAGTAATGATAAAAGACTGTGAATACTTGTGATTTTTTTTAGTTTTTGTTAAACTTGCATTTAAAAAAAAAAAAAAGCTTTTCTCATTGTGGGGTATTGTGTGTAGAATATTTAGGACAAAACTGAATTTATTCCATTTTGGCATCAACGAAATATGTAAAAAGTGAAGCGTTGTGAATACTTTGTGGATGCACTGTATATTACCATTAAACATAACGTTGTTTTACATTTTATTTTTAATCAGGGGTAAACAACATACTCATACGGACATTATTTCAAGCTCACTCGGGGTGCCACGATCTGATATTGATATTTTGACATCGGCCCGATATCAGCAGAAATAAGTATGGATTTGCATCCAAACTGTAGTTTCTTCTATTTTATGCAAGTAAACATGGTAGACTAGAGATCAGTTCTCAAAACTTTTTTCAACCAAGCACCACCTCACAAAAAACTTGCCATACTGACCAATGTTAAAATACAGTAGCGTAATAGGCTTAAGTCATCATCTAAACCAGGGGTCTCAAACATGCGGGCCACAATTGTTTTTTTTGCGGCCCGCACCTTAATGTGAAAATTTAATGTTGGTCCGGCCCGCGAGTTTTATGTTAATGGCGCTAGACAGCGTCATACTTTTATATCCTCGATTTTTTCCGGGAGACTCCCAGTTTTCAGTGCCCCTCCAGGGGCCAACATTCTCCCGAATTTCAGCCCAACAACAATATTAAGGGGGCACTGTGGAGGCACTGCCTTTAGTCTCCTTTACAACCTGTACACATAGCGGGACGATTCAGCCACAGGATGTATTTGGCTTCTGTAGACGCAGTAAGCGACTGCAAGACATACTTGATCAACAAGCATACAGGTCACACTGAGGGTGGCCGTATAAACAACTTTAACACTGTTACAAATATGCGCCACACTGTGAACCCACACCAAACAAGAATGACTAACACATTTTGGGAGAACATCCGCACTGTGATAGAGTAGGTTACTCTGGATATGAAATGCTCGTCTGATATATTTTTAGGACAAGGACTCCGGTCAGCGAGTAGGCCACAGAGAGGCTTTCAGGCACTCTTTAATGGTGAAGTTGAACAAGTGGGATTTAGGTTTGGGTAGGTATGTGCGTGTGTGTGTGTGGTCTGAAGGGAACATATACAAAGAATGATTAGGATACATTGATGCAATACAACATGCAATAATATAACAGGATATGTATAGTATTATATCTAATATACTCTACAATGTCTTATAAAACAAATATACAAATAAATGTACGTGGACTATTAAACCAGTCCAATAGAGATAAATGGGGAATAAGCACTATTGATTAAAACAGTGCTTGAAACGTGGTCTGTGTCGCCATCTAGTGGTAGGGTAGGGTAACTACTGTGTAACAAGAAATATTAACGGGGCGAAAATTGTGCTGGCTAATTATATCGTCAAACAGAAATATTGTTGCAAACAAACACTCGGTCAAGGCTACATCTCACACACTACAGGCATTGTAGCATTAATAACCGTGCTGTATTCGACGTATACTTACATTTTAGTCAGGAATGCACACAATGCTGTTTACACGATCACCCAAGAGCCCATACTACGTAGAAACGCTACAAACAGGAAATGACGTCTCAGAATAGATCGCCAAATTAAGAGCACAGGAAATCTAACATCTCAAAACTGCGTCAGAATAAGATAAGACTAAAACACTTTCTGACACGCACCGTAACAGAACATAAACACAACGGATCAAATACCCAGAATCCCGTGTAGCCCTAACTCTTCCGGGACGCTACAATATACACCCCCGCCACCTATTGTAGCCCGGAAAAGTTAGGGCTGCATTGGATTCTGGGTATTTTTTCTGTTGTGTTTATGTTGTTACGGTGCGGATGTTCTCCCAAAATGTGTTTGTCAATCTTGTTTGGTGTGGGTTCACAGTGTGGCGCATATTTGTAACAGTGTCAAAAGTTGTTTATACGACCACTCTGTGTGACCTGTATGGCTGTTGACCAAGTATGCCTTGCAGTCACTTCCGTGGGTCTTCCGAAGCCTCATACAATACGTGACTGGGGCGGCATACTGTTTGTATGATGGAAAAGCGGACGAGACGGCAGGTTGTGGAGGAGGTTAAAGGCAGGACCATCACGGCACGCCCTTATTATTGTCCAGGCGAAAACCGGGAGAATGATTGCCCCGGGAGATTGTCGGGAGGGGCACTGATATTCGGGTGTTTCCCGGAAAGATCCCGAGAGTTGACAAGTATGTTGCTAGGGCGGGAAAGCCATTCAAAGAAGTGAATTCATTAAAAAGTGCATGTTTGACTTTTTTTTTATTTTTTCTCGCGGCCCAGCCTCACCCAGTTTCTGCATCCAGTGGCCCCCGGGTAAATTGAGTTTGAGTCCCCTGATCTAAACAGAAGGGGTGTGTGTGTGTGTGTGTGTGTGTGTGTGTGTGTGTGTGCGTGTGTGTGTGCGTACGCGCAAAAATAGCCATCGAAGATGTGGCCATCTTGATTTCCGACCTCGTAACAGGAACCCTCATAGCTCGGCTTTGACGTCATTCCCAGCATCCACTTTCCAACCACTCAGGTAAACGGAACGCAGCAAAAGTCTCCAAATAGAAGCGTGTTCTAAAAATATCCAGTAACAACCGCGTCCACATCATTCAACTGAGCCTAATGTCCTGAATCTTTGTGACCACCAGGTGTCGCCCAAACACAAATGACCACGCCACTTTAATTTAAACACCATTCCATACGGTTAATAGTAAAGTAGGTTTGTGTTCTCCAGACATACCGTTGTTCTGTTTGACTCATTTCATGTGATCCAACCTTTTCTAACATTCCACATAACAAAATAAAAGTATGCTGATATCGTATCAGTATCAGCTGATACTCAAGGCTCCGATACCGGTATCGTAAGTGAAAAAGTTGTATCTCAAGCTCACACAATAATTATCTATGTGTACATGGACACATTTAATCGAATTAAAAACCTAACCGGAATAAAAATGCTTCAGGTAAACACGCCAATAGGAATATTCTGACCCGATCACGCACGTTCGGATTCAAATGTTATTCCGATTGAGATGGGCGTTTTATGTTGGTAGTCTTTCGGGTAGAAATGATCCTTACTGTGCATGTGTGTGACGTCAGTTGTACTTTGGTGGTGGAGGGGGACTAAATTAAAGGCCTACTGAAATGAGATGTTCTTATTTAAACGGGGATAGCAGGTCCATTCTATGTGTCATACTTGATCATTTCGTGATATTGCCATATTTTTGCTGAAAGGATTTAGTAGAAAACATCGATGATAAAGTTCGCAACTTTTGGTCGCTAATAGAAAAGACTTGCCTATACCGGAAGTAGCAGACGATGCACGCTTGACGTCACGGGTTGTGGAGCTCACATTGTTTACAATCATGGCCACCAGCAGCGAGAGCGATTCGGACCGAGAAAGCGACTATTCCCCCATTAATTTGAGCGAGGATGAAAGACTCGTGGATGAGGAAAGTGAGAGTGAAGGACTAGAAAAAAAACAAAAAACTAGACTGCAGAGCGATTCAAATGTTATTAGACAAATTTACTAGGATAAGTCTGGAAATTCCCTTATCTACCTATTGTGTTACTAGTGTTTTAGTGAGATTATATAGTCATACCTGAAAGTCAGAGGGGTGTGGCCACGGGTGTGGTGACTGCTAGTGTCTCCGAGGGAAGCCACGTTTCTCAACGAGGTGAACGCAGCCAGTGGGGCCGGGCTGAGATATAAAAAAATGTTTCCCTCCTCCACGGTGGAAGCATCCGACGGTTCGGGGCAGCCGGTGGGGGGAGGCAAGAGAGTCCGCAGCTGCCTCTTTGACAGGAGCAGGACGAACGACGCAAGCTCTCCGCTAATGTTTACGGTAAGAGCCGACTTATTGCCGCCATTTTCTCACCGAAACCTGCCGGTTGACATGTGGTAGGGAACCATGTTCCCTTGACCGCTCTGTTCCATAGTAAAGCTTCACCGTCATCTTTCGGGAATGGAAACAAGGAAACACTAGCTGTGTGTGTGTTGATAAAGGCGGCCGCAATACGCCGCTTCCCACCTACATCTTTCTTCTTTGACGTCTCCATTATTAATTGAACAATTTGCAAAAGATTCAGCAACACAGATGTCCACAACACTGTGGAATTATGCAATGAAAAGAGACAACTTATAGCTGTGAACAGTGCTGGACCAAAATGTCCTCTAAAATGCGTGACATCACACGCACGCGTCATCATACTGCGACGTTTTAGCATGATACTTCCGCGCAAAATTTAAAATTGCAATTCAGTAAACTAAACCGTCTGTGTTGGCATGTGTTGCAATTTTAATATTTCATCATTGATATATAAACTATCAGACTGCTTGGTCAGTAGTAGTGGGTTTCAGTAGGCCTTTAAATAGCAATTGTCTTGCTGCTGTCTCGCCCCATTCAACATGTACAGAAGTAGCTTTATGTCCTCTTAAGTTTGTTGCTCTAAAAACGAGAACTGCGAAAACAAAAGTAGTGAGCAGAAGGAAAACATATCATGACTGCGTCGGACAAGCAGAAATGCAAAAAGCCATGTTTGTTCACAACGTAAATTCTGAGAACCTGTAGTGGGTCAATTTGCCCACAAGAGGGCACCATAGCGCATGCAGGGCTGTGCGCATGTCAGAGAAAAGTAACCGGATTAATGAGCATTCACGTCATAATAATATGTCGAGGTTCATTGGTTATCTATTATTGTCATTAGCACTGATTAAAAGAACTGTATTGAGATTTAGATTTTTTTTCCTATTTTGGCACCTTTTTGCTTTGGCCGTTGGATGCAAAAAGTTTGTCCCCCCCTGTTTTGAAGTGTCCAAATTGTACGTGTACTAACAATGTTATTATTTCGCAAACAGCGATGTTAATGGGCATGCTACGTACGTAGGATTACGTCATTACATGCTTTAAAGACGGAAGTGGGCGGGACATAGTGCTTGAAACACATTAGCGCCCTCTAGGCATCTGTGTAAGTGTCGCAAACGACCCACTTAAATTGAGGTACACTTTGAATAAATTAACTTTTTATGGAATTCCACTTTTATTGCCTTTTTTGCACCCTGAAATGCACTTTGACGAGAGAGGTGTCGGTTCCACAGCTGAGGTTTCACGTACCTTTTTAAAATGATGTAAGCTATTATGTGGCGTTAATCGGATTGAAAATTTTAACACAAAGTTAAAAGCAGCAATGATAGTCACACACAGACGAGGTGTGGTGAAATTAACCTCTGCATTTGACCCATCACCTTGTTCACCCCCTGGGAGGGGAGCAGTGAGCAGCAGCGGTGGCCGCGCCCGGGAATCATTTGACAGACTGATTTAAAATCCCTGAAACGTCTCAGGCCAAGCAAACAGCCAATATGGAAGTTTATAGATGCATAGTACTTTATTGATTCCTTCAGGAGTTCCCTCAGGAAAATTAAATTACAGACAAGCGGTAGAAATGGATGCCTCGACAAGCCACTTCCGCTTTAAAATAAATAGAAAGTCCACATTGTGAATTCAAGTTACCGCATTTCCTTGAATTGCCGCCGGAGCGCTAATTAATATAAAACCTCTTCTCACTCCTGCGCTTACCAAAGGCATGCGGTAAAAGTAAGCATGCGCTAATTATTTTAAAACCTCTTCTCACTGCGGCACTTACCAAAGGTATGCAGTAAAAATTTGAGTGTGATGTAAGCTTGGACCTTAAATCCTACTGAATAGCTCTTAATCTTCTTCTCTTTATGCGATTTCAAATTACCGGTATTGAAATCAGCCTCCTCCATTTTGAAAATGATGACAGGGGAAGTGTTACTCGTGACGTCACGAGTTTGACCAGGCGGTAATACGAAGCATCCACTAATTATTTTGGGAAACGAGTTTGACCCGGCAGTAATTTAAGGCAGGCGCATACTATTTGCCCTGTGGTAATTCAAGGAAATACGGTATGTGGATTAATCGGATTGAAAATGTTTACACAATTAAAGTTAAAAATACCAATGATAGTCACACACACACTAGGTGTGGTGAAATTAGCCTCTGCGTTTGACCCATCCCCTTGTTCACCCCCTGGGAGGTGAGGGGAGCAGTGAGCAGCAGCGGTGGCCGTGCCCGGGAATCATTTTGATCTCGCTGCAGAGCAGAATGATTTAAAATCCCCAAAACATCTCAGGCAACGCAGTTGAGGTAGTTTGTCCAAGCAAACATCCGATATGGAAGCTCATAGATAGATGACTCCGGAGTGTACGTCACACCAGCCGAAAATGCATAATAAAGAAGGAAAAAAACATATATACGTTGCACTGGAGTTTGTCACATTTTGGGGGGAAATTTATTTGATAAGATCCAACACCAATTGATTCCTTCAGGAGAGTTCCCTCAGGAAAATTAAAATACAGACAAGCGGTAGAAAATGGACGGCTCAACAAAGCACTTCCGCCTTAAAATAAATAAAGTCCACATTAATGTGAATTCACGTCAGTTTAGAAATGTCCATTTCATATAAAATGATTTCATTCTTGACCTTCTTTGCTAATTAGGACTGATTAATCGAAATAATCCACAGAAACCCTGTGAAGATTCTGACTAAAATCGTTTGACAGCGCTAATATTTTAACAGTTTGGGGTTTTCTGAAATGTGCTAAAAAACTGCAGCAGTTTGAGCAAGATATAAAAACATTTACTGCTAAGTTTAGTTGTCAAAGGCAAAATGAACGGAAGGAAAAACAAATGGATATGCAGAACATGTTTTCCAGAGCAAGTGTTGTTGGTAACTGCTGGCCTCTGCTGGCGAGTAAAAGCATTGACCAACGGAATCAATCGGGTTTAATGATCAATTTACACTGAAACAAATATATTAAAATAAGGTATAAAATGTTTATTTCTTTGACCAAACATTGTTTAAAAAGAAACACACGAGAACAAGCAGACATGTCAAAATAAAATTTAAAAAAAGTAACTTGCCAATAGTGGCAGTGAAACATTGCTTTTTTTTCTCCGCCCTAACGAAATGACAAGAACACCAAGGGGTCACATGAGAACTTCACTGGAAACTGGATTCATCTGGACTGTTCAACTGCGACAAAGAGAGAGAAGGTAGAGTAAGTAAAAATGATAAATGGTGTGCTCTAAATTCTTCAAAAGGGGAAGGGCATGATACTTGCGTGAATAAACATGTTTATATATTTGTGCATACAGTCTGACAACCTACTGTAAGTGGAGATATCAATCTCCTCTGGCAGCTCTGGCACATTGACCTCGAAGCGGTCTTGGACCTCGTTAAGGGTCTTGGCGTCAGCCTCGTCGGATACGAAACTGATGGACAGCCCTTTGGTGCCGAACCTGCCGGCACGGGCCACCTGAAGTTCAGAGAGGACATGCGTGAGAGGGAGGATCAATCAACAGTTTGAGGTTAAAGCGCCACTGACTCTGTGGAGGTACGAGTCGGAATCCTCAGGCATGTCGTAGTTGAAGACGATGTTGACCCTCTCGATGTCCATGCCTCTGCCAAAAAGGTTAGTTGCCACCAAGATCCGCCGCTGGAAGTCTTTAAACTGCTGGTAGCGTGATAACCTGCAACATTGTTTGTGTCAGAGGGATTATTCTGAAGGGCGCATGTTGATATTTCAGTTAAAGGTTTACTGTTTTGATTACCGTATTTTTCGGATTATAAATCGCACCGGCCGAAAATGCATAATAAAGGAAAACAACATATATATGTCGCACTGGAGTATAAGTCGTGTTTTTGGGGGAAATTTATTCGATAAAATCCAACACCAAGAATAGAAATTTGAAAGGCAATTTAAAATAAATAAAGAATAGTAAACAACAGGCTGAATAAGTGTACGTTATATGACGCATAAATAACCAACTGAGAAGGTGCCTGGTATGTTAACGTAACATATTATGGTAAGAGTCATTCAAATAACTATAACATATACAGAGGGGCAAAAAAGTATTTAGTCAGCCACCGATTGTGCAAGTTCTCCCACTTAAAATGATGACAGAGGTCTGTAATTTTCATCATAGGTACATTTCAACTGTGAGATACAGAATGTGAAAAAAAATCCAGGAATTCACATTGTAGGCATTTTAAAGAATTTATTTGTAAATTATGGTGGAAAATAAGTATTTGATCAACCATTCAAAGCTCTCACTGATGGAAGGAGGTTTTGGCTCAAAATCTCACGATATATGGCCCCATTCATTCTTTCCTTAACACGGATCAATCGTCCTGTCCCCTTAGCAGAAAAACATTCCCATAGCATGTTTCCACCCCCATGCTTCACAGTGGGTATGGTGTTCTTGGGATGCAACTCAGTATTCTTCTTCCTCCAAACACGACGAGTTGAGTTTATACCAAAATGGATACATGGATGATTGGGAGAATGTCATGTGGTCAATTGAAACCAAAATATAACTTTTTAGTATAAACTCAACTCGTCGTGTTTGCACATTGTCCTAACTAAAATCAATACCTAACCTCAGCTTGTTTTCAATAGAGCTGCATATTTCTACATAACTAATGAGGATGTAACTTGTTTGAAAAAAATAAAGCTTAGGAATAATAACTTGGCACAGCTTACCTTTGCTCCTGTAGCATTCCTCCGTGGATTGCAATAGCTGGAAAGTTTTGCTCCACCAGCAGCTGGGACAAAGCTACACAGCGATGCACGGACTTCACAAATATCACCACCTAACGGAACCAAAGCATTATGTATTTTTTACAAATAAACATTACTTAAATAAATACACTTTTGCTCCTACCTGGTTGAACTCCAGCACGTCGAGGAGGTCAAAGAGCTTTCGGTTCTTTTCGCTGTCTTTCAGCTTGCAGTAGTACTGCTGGAGGCCGTGGAGGGTCAGCTTGGTCTCGTCATCCACAAACACCTCCATCGGCTACACGCCAAAAAAGGTGGCCGACATTAGTCCCTCTCATGGAACAAGGACATGTGTTTTGTCCCGGGCAGCATTAGAACCAGGAGTATCATCTACCCATGAGTGTGACTTTTAGCACTGACAGCCACAAGTGGGCAAAGCGAGAGGGGCTTCTTGCATCTTATTTACTTAACTCGCAGACATTTTGGCTAACTGGTCACATGGCTGATCTGTGATGGATTCCAATCATGGAAGGTAAATAAATGTGACGCACCTACGACTGGCTAACTTTAAACAGTGGGCATTGAAATAATGCACTTGTGACTTTTACTGGAGACGTAAGATGAAGAGGTGATAATTAAGCATGTTTTGAAACAGCAACTGTTTTTTTCTGCATGTTTATATTTTGATTCTTCGGTTTTCATTTAACACTACATACTTTACCAGACCTGTTTTAGTATTGTTTTATGTCCAGACTAAGCTAAAAGCGCAAACCTCCATTCTGGTGGCTAACAGTTAAAACAAACCAAAAACATTTTAATTTGATTGTAGAATCCAGGTTGTACAAATTTTACCATAAATTCCGGACTACAAGCCACTACTTTTTTCCTACGCTTTAAATCCTGCGGCTTATAAAAATGGTGTGGCTAATTTATGGATTTTTCTTTACCAACAGCCATAATATTTTGTGTTCCATAAATAGTTTCCATTAAACAGACACTGAAAAGGTGTGTTATTATTTGAGGTATGGCACCATCTTTAGGACAAGTTTGCTCAATGCAGGTGCTCCAGTATTTCCTTCCGTTTGGTGCTTTAAACCGAAAAGTAAAAGTGGCATTCAGTCTTCTAGTCATCCATAGCGTTTCTACTTGTATGTATTCTTTACTCATCAACCAACGTTTACAAAAAAACAAACTATTCACACTTACTAAAGCGTCCCATGTGTGATGCCTATAGGATTGTTTTCATGCATATTTGCACGTGCTATTGTAATCAAATGATGCTAGCGCCATTAGCATTAGCTAATATGCTAACACTTTTACGAGTGTCTGGGCTTATTATTAATACTTAGTATTATTAACTTACAATGGCATTGTTTTTGTATTGTTTCAGCTTCACAAATTCTTCAGTCAATTCACCCAAACGTCGCCGTGGAGTTATTGAGTCTGTTTTACTGATTGGAACGCTAGCTTCCAGAGTTAGTGGGTCCCTGACGATGACTTCTGTTTTGTTTGAGCAGCCCTTTTACTGCCCGTGTGACAGGCAACGTTTGGAAACAATTATGGAATGTAAATAAACATTTTTAAAAAACGTGCTATGTAAATTCTAAATTGTGTAAATAATTTCACAGTGCATATCTGCGGCTAGAGTAAAGTTGAAGACAGTCTCTTTATGCGAAACAACAGAAAATAAATCTAAACTTTTTTCTAACTAAATTATTCATAAACATTCCATATTACTTAAAACATGGGCTATGACGTTTGACCCTTGATTAGATGAAAATACAAACCTATCACATTTCATCGTGCTGCACCTAATGATACCACCTTAGAAACGCTAACAACCTAACTACTGAGAGATAAGACAACATGCGCATTTCAAAGAGAAAAAAACAACTCACATCTTGCATGAACTTGCGGCACACAGGGCGGATCTCCTTGCTTAGCGTGGCACTGAACATCATGACCTGCTTCTCATGAGGGGTCAGCCTGAAGATTTCCTGTACGTCACGTCTCATGTCTGTGACGATAAAGACATCACACGGTTTTTCACTCCTTTAAGCCAAGTGAAGTCATCTCATAATTATTGTCATCTACTAGTGATAGGCGATCCGGCCTGAAATCTACATTGCGATACATATCGCATCCTCCTGATCGAACAGTAACTCACCAAAAAATAATTGGTATGTAAATGATAATCGAATCGTATCAAATCAGGTTACAAGGGCTCCAATTTAGCCGCTGACGTGTGCAGTAACATTGCGTCATTTCCAGTTGTATAATTTTCTCAAAATTAGTATTGATCTATTTGCTAATGTACTGGTATTGTCTAGTTCTTTTCTGTGGTAACATGGTTCTATCTACACTATCTAGGGGTGCAATGGTACGTGTATTTGTATTGAACCGTTTCGGTACTGGGGTTCCGGTTCGGTTCGGAGGTGTACCGAAAGAGTTTCCACACGAACATATGAAGTAGCCGCCTAAGCAAGAGTCTTAACAAGCTGCTCCGCTCCGTTCTGCCTCTGTCTCCTACACAGCACCCAGCATTGTCCCACCTACACAACCATCTGATTGGTTACATAAATAGCGGTAACAGCCAATCAGCAGTGCGTATTCAGAGCAGTAACAGCCAATCAGCAGTGTGTATTCAGAGCGCATGCAGTCAGTGCTTCAACGTCGAGCAGATAGGTGTTTAGCAGGTGAGCAGTGCACTCTCCCCAAATTATAACAAACACCTCCCAGTCAACGTTCTAGATGACGTTCTAGAAACAAACAGCAGCTCAGCTCGCTCGCAGTCCTGGCTTGAGGTGAAGGCTAATTGACTTTTAGCATAACGTTAGCTCATTTTGCGGTGTGTGTGTGTGTGCGTGTATGCTAGTAATATAATAATGTAACTGCATCATTAAGCCTACATGAACTCTATGGTGTTCAGGGATGAATAGTCTCTCCTATTGCTATTGTGCTATTTTTTCAGCTATAGTTACATTAATCATTAGTAATCTAGCGGCCTAGTTTTGAATGGCAGGGTCCCTGCTATCACATGTTGATAAAAATATAACATTTACATAATAAAAATCAACTACAGGCTTCCCAAATGCTGTAATAAATTAAGCATGAGGATTTCACTTGAAACTGTTAAATGTTGCACTTTTTATATGTAGAAGAAAAGTTTTGTCATTTTATTTAATCTGAGCAACAAGTTGAGGCAGTTTAATTTAACGTTGGCAGAATTATTATAGTGTTCCCAATGTTAAAAGGATAAAGCCATTGTTTACAAATTTGGTAAATAACCAAAAAATTAATGTTTTGTTGTTTTCTTACTGTACCGAAAATGAACAGAACCGTAACCTCTAAACAGAGCTACGTACCGAACCGAAATTTTTGTGTACCGCTACACCCCTAATTATTTGGTATGTAAATGATAATCGACTCGTTTCAGATCAGGTTACAAGGGCTCCAATTTAACTGCTGACGTGTGCAGTAACATTGCGTCATTTACAGTATATAATTTTCTCAAAACTAGTATTAATCTACTTGCTAATGTACTGGTAATGTCTAGTTATTTTCTGTGGTAACATGGTTCTATCTAACCTATTGTTAAAATGTAATAAGCATTTATTCTACTCTTGGTTAAAACTTTACATTAGTTTTGTAAAATACTAGAAACGTGGGAATCGATCCAATACATGGGCAGTATTGGTAAAACTGACGCTGGTAGTGATAGGTAAATTTTGCAAGATTATTGATAGTTTTAAACACAATTATAATCAAACAAAAACGCAGAGTGGTGATGTAACAATATCAATTAAAAAAAATAAAAATCGCATTCCACATTTGGCTCTTATTTCTTGAGTTTGTAAACTTCAAAAACGACCAAATATTTTTTAGAATTAAAAAAATATCGACCATTGTAGTATCGATCAAATAATATCATACTTGGAATCGTTACAGTCCATATTTTCATCAATTCGCACACCTTTGTTTACAATCAAGAGCTCCAGCTTGTGGTTAGCATATTCCCTTACAGTGTGTAGTGTAGCATGTTGAGCTATTCATTGTCCTCTAGGGATGATACTTGTAGGAAATGTAGTTGCTGACATGGAGGCGAGAATTGCTAACTTAGAAGGGATTTTACGCTGTGGGGGGACGTTAGCCGCTGGTTAGAATGCTTCGTTATGCTGAAGTTGCATTTGTTCACACGGCTTGAATGTGTCAACATGTATTATCACAATATAACGATAGTATTAAAAACTATCGTCGGCCAAATATTGCGCAAACCTATCTCCCGCTTCTTCTAGGTAAGACTTCACGTTACTCACCGAGCTCCTCCAGCATCTTGTCGCACTCATCGAGCACGAAGTGCTTGATGTTTTTCACGCTGAGGGTCTTGTTGCGGATGAGAGCCAAAGTGCGGCCGGGTGTGCCCACAACAATGTGAGGGCAGCTCTGCTTCAGGACGTCCTCGTCCTTCTTAATGGGCAAGCCGCCGAAGAAGACGGACACCTTGATGCTGGACATGTACTTGGAGAAGCGCTCGTACTCTTTGCTGATCTGGAAGGCCAACTCTCGAGTGTGGCACATGACTAGGACCGACACCTGGCGCAGAGGTAAACGCAGCGTTAGTCTCACTGTATGTAATTGTAACCTAATCCCAAATTCTTTACAACTTCAAATCAAAAGGTAAACTCACTTGTCCGTCCATGGGTTCAATCTGCTGAAGGGTGGCCAGTACAAAAACTGCAGTTTTTCCCATACCAGACTTGGCTTGACACAGGATGTCCATGCCCAGGATGGCTTGGGGGATACACTCATGTTGGACTGCAAATACAACAAATAGTTGATAAACAGGCAGAAGAAAAGCCTAAAAAAGGCCTCTAAAGACTGCATGGGATATGTTCAGCATACATGTAATGCCTAACATTTGCAAACTTCAACATCTATATTATAACACAAACTAACCAAATGATATTGAAATCATTTTTTAGAGAGATGTTAATCTTGCAACCACTCACGATTCAATCCTATTCTTGGTGTGACTAATAAATTCAAACCAGTTCTCTCAATATATTGGTACAAAACTAATGATAAAACCTTTTCAAACCATGTTACAAAAGTGTCTATTGGCTTCTAAGTAGGGATGTAACAGTATTGTAGATGCCACGGTTTCCAAATCTTCACAATGATGCCGTGACGCGTGACACTTTTGCTTTAGCACGCTTGAAAATAAAAATCTCCCAAAATCCTCTGCACAGCTCGAGATCGAAATGTGGGGCCGTGGAGCGCTATACAGGGGAGAGAAATAAGAAGTGGGAAGTGAAGTGTGTTCCACTTCGTAGGAGAAAAGAGGAATTGTTTTGTTTTTCAAAATCTGTCCATAACTTTTTGAGTTGTGTTGCTAACTAACAGACAACCCCTGCCGACAACTCTGTTGCGCCACGTTCGTCTGGAGCGATTCAAACCAAATCAGACTCGGTGAAAATCTTCCGGTTCCGGGTCAACGTGAATGACTGCTCGCTGACTGCTCTTGTTGCAAAAAAGCTAAGTATCGTTCTATCTGTGTGATTTTAACTGTTTTGCAGCTTTATTTACAACTTATCGAACATATTTAATAGTTCAATTTAACTTGCAAATCACCCGATCTCTGTCTCACCACTCCGCCCTCAGCTAGCTAGCTGCTAAGCTAACGAGGCTAGCGGAGAAAGGCAGCGCCGGTCTGAAGGAAGCTTCTCCCCAGCCACCGTGACCACCACTTCCCGAAGACAGCTGGCACTCCACTCGGCGACGGAAAGTTTCTGTGAGTATGGCTTCCTGCGCTTCGTGCACTTTACTCATGGATAGGTTGGCTTTGCTAGAGAGCCGTGTCCGCCAGTTAGAGCAGTGTAATTTCGTAACTTTAGATGTTGCGGACACATCTGCTAGCGTTAGCTGTAGCGAGCTAACTAGCCCAGCTTGTAGCAGCCCTAATCGGCCTACAAGCTACGGTGTACCGGTTGAGACGCATAATAGATTTAGCCCTTTAGCTAGTCCTACACCCCAGTCTACCGGGCACCACACTTTAGTTATAGGGGACTCCATCACCCGAAACATAAAGCTTAGCAAACCAGCCACAATTAAGTGTATTCCCGGGGGCAGAGCACCTGACATTGAAGCTAATCTTAGGGAGCTAACTCGCAACAGGTCTAGTAAACACGTACGGCAGGCTAACCGCACCACTAGTTATGCGAATATAGTAATACACGTTGGCTCCAATGACGTTAGGATGAGACAATCAGAGATTACAAAGAGAAACATAGCCAGGGCTTGTAATCTCGCCAGAAAGATGTCCAGGCATCGAGTAATTGTCTCTGGCCCCCTGCCTGGGAGAGGCAATGATGAGAGATATAGCAGATTAGTCTCTCTTAACAGGTGGCTGGATAGCTTCTGCAGACAACAGGGATTTACGTTTATTGATAATTGGCCCTCTTTCTGGGGCAAACCTGGCTTGCTGAGGAGAGACGGCCTTCACCCTAACCAGGAAGGCGCTATCCTCTTGTCTCGGAACATAGACTTCGCATTGAGCCACATTTGACTAACTGCACTAGAGCAAGCCCGGTCACAGGCAATTACAGAGCCTGCTAGCCTGGGTATGGAGTCAGTTAAGTTAGAACTAGCCAGCGCCAGGCTGGATGATCCCTGTACACATAGCAATTTTCGTAGAATAATACACAACTCACAAAATGTTTTTTCTACTGTATCTATGACTTCGTCAGAGTTAGACATGCGTTCTACTGAGGTGGCAAATTATGATGCGTTCAGTTTATCGCAGCGCCAAGTAGACAATCTGAAAATTCCCGTCATATCAATTCCTAGATATGGTCGTAATTATTTTAAGTACACTGCGCATAATAAACGCAACATTATTAATATTGCTACTACGGATAATTTTATCAACAACTCCTTAAAACAGCCCACTACCTATAATATGGGCTTTCTAAACATCAGATCTTTGTCTCCCAAAACGTTATTAGTCAATGAGGTCATTAGAGACAACAACCTTAACGTCATCGGTCTTAGCGAAACCTGGCTCAAACCAGACGACTTTTTTGCGATAAATGAGGCATCCCCTCCTAACTATACGAATGCGCATATTGCCCGTCACCTCAAAAGGGGAGGGGGTGTCGCACTAATATACAACGAAAACTTTAACTTTAGTCCTAACTTAAATAATAAATATAAATCGTTTGAGGTGCTTTCTATGAAGTCTGCCACACCTCTGCCTCTGTGCCTGGCCGTTATCTACCGCCCCCCAGGGCCCTATTCGGACTTTATTAATGAATTCTCAGAGTTTGTTGCTGATCTAGTGACGCACGCCGATAATATAATTATAATGGGGGACTTTAATATCCATATGAATACCCCATTGGACCCACCGTGCGTGGCGCTCCAGACTATAATTGATAGCTGTGGTCTTACACAAATAATAAATGAACCGACGCATTGCAGCGGTAATACGATAGACCTAGTGCTTGTCAGAGGTATCACCGTCTCCAAAGTTATGATACTCCCGTATACTAAAGTAATGTCCGATCATTACCTTATAAAATTCGAAGTTCAGACTCATGTTCGGCAAGCTAATAATAATAATAACTGCTATAGCAGCCGCAACATTAATGCTGCCACAACGACGACTCTTGCGGACCTACTGCCCTCGGTAATGGCACCGTTCCCAAAGTATGTGGGGTCTATTGATAACCTCACTAACAACTTTAACAACGCACTGCGCGAAACCATTGATAGTATAGCACCGCTGAAGTTAAAAAAGGCTCCAAAAAGGCGTACGCCATGGTTTACTGAAGAAACTAGAGCTCAGAAATTATTATGTAGAAAGCTGGAACGCAAATGGCGCACGACTAAACTTGAGGTGCACCATCAAGCATGGAGTGATAGTTTAATAACTTATAAACGCATGCTTACCTTAGCTAAAACTAATTATTACTCAAATCTCATCCGCATTAATAAAAACGATCCAAAATTTTTGTTTAGTACAGTAGCATCGCTAACCCAACAAGGGACTCCTTCCAGTAGCTCCACCCATTCGGCAGATGACTTTATGAAGTTCTTTAATAAGAAAATTGAACTTATTAGAAAGGAGATTAAAGACAATGCGTCCCAGCTACAACGGGGTTATAGTAACACAGATACGATTGTATATACAGCGGATACTGCAAATATCCAAAATAGTTTCTCTCGTTTTGATGAAATAACATTAGAAGGATTGTTACAACGTGTAAATGGAATAAAACAAACAACATGTTTACTTGACCCACTTCCTGGGAAACTTATCAAGGAGCTTTTTGTATTATTAGGTCCATCAGTGCTAAATATTATAAACTTATCACTTTCCTCGGGCACTGTTCCCGTTGCATTCAAAAAAGCGGTTATTCATCCTCTCCTTAAAAGACCTAACCTCGATCCAGACCTCATGGTAAACTACCGACCGGTGTCTCACCTTCCCTTTATTTCGAAAATCCTCGAAAAAATTGTTGCAGAGCAGCTAAATGAGCACTTAGCGTTTAACAATCTATGTGAAACCTTTCAATCCGGTTTCAGGGCAAATCACTCGACTGAGACAGCCCTCGCAAAACTGACTAATGATCTATTGCTAACGATGGACTCTGATGCGTCATCTATGTTGCTGCTCCTCGATCTTAGCGCTGCTTTCGATACCGTCGATCATAATATTTTATTAGAGCGTATCAAAATACGAATTGGTATTTCAGACTCAGCCCTGTCATGGTTTAACTCTTATCTTACTGATAGGATGCAGTGCGTCTCCTATAACAGTGTGACCTCGGACTATGTTAAGGTAACATGTGGAGTTCCCCAGGGTTCGGTCCTTGGCCCTGTACTCTTCAGCATCTACATGCTGCCGCTAGGTGACGTCATACGCAAATACGGTATTAGCTTTCACTGTTATGCTGATGACACCCAACTTTACATGCCCCTAAAGCTGACCAACACGCCGGACTGTAGTCAGTTGGAAGCGTGTCTTAATGAAATTAAACAATGGATGTCCGCTAACTTTTTGCAACTTAATGCCAAAAAAACGGAAATGCTGATTATCGGTCCTGCTAGACACCGACCTCTATTTAATAATACAACTTTAACATTTGACAACCAAATAATAAAACAAGGTGACTCTGTAAAAAATCTGGGTATTATCTTCGACCCAACTCTCTCCTTTGAGGCACACATTAAAAGCGTTACTAAAACGGCCTTCTTTCATCTCCGTAATATCGCTAAAATTCGCTCCATTTTGTCCACTAAAGACGCCGAGATCATTATCCATGCGTTTGTTACGTCTCGTCTCGATTACTGTAACGTATTATTTTCGGGTCTCCCAATGTCTAGCATTAAAAGATTACAGTTGGTACAAAATGCGGCTGCTAGACTTTTGACAAGAACAAGAAAGTTTGATCATATTACGCCTGTACTGGCTCACCTGCACTGGCTTCCTGTGCACTTAAGATGTGACTTTAAGGTTTTACTACTTACGTATAAAATACTACACGGTCTAGCTCCAGCCTATCTTGCCGATTGTATTGTACCGTATGTCCCGGCAAGAAATCTGCGTTCAAAAGACTCCGGCTTATTAGTGATTCCTAGAGCTCAAAAAAAGTCTGCGGGCTATAGAGCGTTTTCCGTTCGGGCTCCAGTACTCTGGAATGCCCTCCCGGTAACAGTTCGAGATGCTACCTCAGTAGAAGCATTTAAGTCTCATCTTAAAACTCATCTGTATACTCTAGCCTTTAAATAGACCTCCTTTTTAGACCAGTTGATCTGCCGCTTCTTTTCTTTCTCCTATGTCCCCCCCTCCCTTGTGGAGGGGGTCCGGTCCGATGACCATGGATGAAGTACTGGCTGTCCAGAGTCGAGACCCAGGATGGACCGCTCGTCGGGACCCAGGATGGACCGCTCGCCTGTATCGGTTGGGGACATCTCTACGCTGCTGATCCGCTCGAGATGGTTTCCTGTGGACGGGACTCTCGCTGCTGTCTTGGAGCCACTGTGGATTGAACTTTCGCAGTATCATGTTGGACCCGCTCGACATCCATTGCTTTCGGTCCCCTAGAGGGGGGGGGTTGCCCACATCTGAGGTCCTCTCCAAGGTTTCTCATAGTCAGCATTGTCGCTGGCGTCCCACTGAATGTGAATTCTCCCTGCCCACTGGGTGTGAGTTTTCCTTGCCCTTTTGTGGGTTCTTCCGAGGATGTTGTAGTCGTAATGATTTGTGCAGTCCTTTGAGACATTTGTGATTTGGGGCTATATAAATAAACATTGATTGATTGATTGACCCTGCCGAGGGAAAGCACCTGCTGCACACCGAAGCTACTGGATAAGCTACCATCACCCGGAAAAGATCAAGCCATTGAAGATAAACTTAAATTTGTGAGGTATTTCTATTATCAAAAGTTATAATGTAAATAAATTTTTCTGAGAAATTGCATTTTGCAAACTGAGATCAAAAATGTCCATTGTATAGGACACTGCTTCTCAAAAAGTAAAAGTTGAGACACAGTAGATGTTTCCGCACAATTCTTTGCCCTTTGAAAATACATGTTTGTAGTAATAAATATGGTTAGAACATTTGTGTTCAATTACAGTAAGAGTGTTTATCCTAAACATTCATGTTCAGTTTGTTTACACACTATAGTATTTACAGTGTTTTTTTTGTGGGGGTTTTTACATATAATGCCACAATAATTTTGTACCGTGGCCTTAATACCGTAATAATATCATACCTTAGGATGTTGATATCGTTACATCTCTACTGCTAGCTTATGGCCTTTAAGAAGTTATTAACAATTGATTATTGAATATTTTAATCAATTCATAATTATGATATGACTCACGATTCAGATGTGAATTATATTTTCCCAGAACCCCTAACACAATTATTCTTCATTTTGGTAAAAAAAAACCTCAGTCTCCCATTCGTTAGCAATGTACTTGCGGTGGTGGGGTCCTGTAGGTGGGGGACGTGTGAATACTATTTGTAATAAAACAGTCTAATAAAAAATGCTAAATAAAATGTATACATATTTAAGGACAAATCTTTGTATTTTTATTAATTATTAGGATTTCTCCCATGACATGACGCCTTTAGCTCTATTCATTTTTTACGGGACCATAAGAAAAAAAAATTATTTTAATCATCAATGCATCATCAATTGGACACACCTGCTTGAGATTAATTGTGCAGCTCTACTTTTTAGTGCTATCGATTATCTCAGTAATCGATTGATCTATGGATCAGTTTCTCTGATTATTTGAGTAGTCTGTCACAGCACACTTTATAGCCTCAGGAATAAATGGTTAAAATAAAAAAATGTTCAGCTTCACATAACCTTCATTCTTTATTGTAATAAATGCGAATCATCAACATTGAAACTGCACTTTTAACGTGTAAATATATGTAAACATAACATATTTTCTATATTCTGCCACTAGGGATACAACAAAATAATAACCGTGGTAAAACAGTGTTACCGTTTTTAATTATCAAAAAAAATTATTATTTTTTTAAAGTTTTTTTTTTTATTTGGTGAGTGTTTCTACTTTTGGAAACAAACGCGAGTGTTTTATAATCATGGCAGACTTGGTAATAAATGACAGACGACTATTTTTAGACAAATGAGTATTAATGTTTTTTTTCAATCAGTACTATTGCATTATGCATTATAAATTCAAATCCAGTCAGCTATTGATGCAGATGGTATAGCTTACCTCTTGCCGTACCTTGCTTACCGCTAACATTGTAGCATGCCGATGTGTTGCTACGCCAGAAAAAGAGTTCCTCAATGTTTGCTCTTACAATAACAACGTTGTTACAGCTTGGTTTTTATAAAGGTTACGAAAAATAAATGAAGTATTGTTGGCAGTTTTGGATGCATTTTCAAAAGGCTTTAGTGGAAGACTAGATTGCTTCCATTAGTTGCATTGCTAGCCACCTAGAACGAGGCGATTTTTAGAAATTAGAATGCCCCCAAAAAATTGGGTCTTCTATACGCTAAAATTGCAAAAAAAAGGGTGTAGTTACCCTTCAAATGATAACAACACCAGAGACATTAACATATTTCTTCATTACAAAACAACATATCCCAACCTAAACTTACAGAACAGAGCGATTGTTCTATACTCAGAGGAAAAGAGACGGTGTCCCAGAACCGCTGAACTGAGTAGGACGCCACAATGCCAGCCAGAAATAATAATAGATCTTATTTGTTAGGCACTTTTCAAGTAAATGAATCTTAAAGTGCTACAGTTCAAACCAATATTTTAAGCAATAAAATCTAAGCTAATAAAACAGATAAAATACTAAGTCTAAACACTATCAGTGAAGCATTAAACACAAAACATGCAAAATAGTGGCTTTTCTGACAGTGTCTTCATTTTAGTTGTTAAAAAAATAACTTTGTCAAAAGATTTCAGTGTGTAAAAGTACTTTTTGAGCACATAACCGTACCGCGATAATAATAACAGTGATAATATTGCTAATATTGACTGTGATATGTAATTGTATCATCGTTACATCCCCAGTCATAAACAACGTATACCTCCAGGCATCTAACAAATGATATGAAAGGGATACCATTTCTGGTCCAACAGTGGCATGTTTTGCTCACCGCCACCAAAACGCTGTTACTTACCTTCTGATGGATGCTCAAAACCACAGTCAATTATGGCACGAAGAAGCTCTGGTTTGAGGAGGAAATCTCTGAAACCGGAGCTGTGGATGGACACGTACGACCCTTTCACCGCCTTCTTGTTGGCTGGGGTTGACGCCTCTAGGGCTCCTTGGGGCTCCTCATCCTCTTCGTAATCTAACAGTTCGTTATCAACGTCAGCTTCAGACATCTGTGAGAAAACAATGCATATTAGTTGCTGTTGAGGACACTGCAAATGTGTATTAAGTGTTTTGTTTCCAAAGTCTACCAGACAATTGAACAATGTTTGGGATAGTGATGGTGTTGCATTAAAGTAAGTGTGTGTATTTGCTGCTGGCTTGATCTCTACAGTGGTCACTCATAGTGTTTCACACTTCAATGCGTCATTGTCGGTAGCGACTGGACAGCTCTTTTTAGAGTTCCACTGCGTTTGCGTTGTTTTCATCACCAATACTGATGACGTAGTACAGTGTTTCCCACAGGCCAGGCCTCTATTCTTTCGTGGCGGGCCTCCACAAATAAATGAATGTGTGGGAAACCCTGAGAACACACATCCTAACTTATCCAGAATATCGGAATTTACAGTTTGGACAAGTACTCGCGTCACAAATATCTGAACAAAACCGTATATCTTGAACTATACAAAGTATTTCAGTGGTTGAAATCTGCACTTTTCCTATGGTAATTTAATTAGTTACTCTAGTAATGTAATTAGTTCTTATGGTAATCTAAGTCACAGCAGCTCAGACCAGGCACCAAGCAGTGTGGGTGGGGAACGTTTCCACGGAGTGTTTCCAGAGTGGCCAGCCTGTAATGTGGATGTAAGGGACAGACACGGAAGTAGATTTTTACTAGAAAGTTCTAAAGCTTAGTGATATATCAGATGTATCAGATTGTAGGTTTCTACCCTTTGCGTTCATATTTCGCTGTTTGTTCATTTTTTGTTGCATTTTTGCCTGGTTGTAAAATATGTCATATACTCGTATGTTTTCAATATTCAGTGTTTTATCATTCATAATGAATATTGTAAATCACACATTCTTTAATTACATAGATAGACAAGGGGTAGAAAATGGATGGTAGGAGATAGATAGTACTTTGATTCTTTCAGGAGAGTTCCCTAAGGAAAATGAAAATCTACATTTTATTTTTAATTCCATTCCGTTTTTGAAGGTGTTTTTTTTGCATTCAATCAGACATTATTGTGAGGTTTTGTATTAGTGTTCCTAAAAACAGATATACCGGCCCCTGACACATTTTTCAATTAAATTTGGCCCCCGAGTCAAAATAATTGCCCAAGCCTGACCTGGATAAATGAGACTTGGGTAGCAAAGTGTTTTTAAGGTGGTACCTGGTATAAAAAAAAAAGTTTGAGAACCACCCCATTAAAGGAATAATACTATGAGGAGACTGCATCCATGTTGTGCACTAGGGCTGGGCGATAATCTATATTCGCGATATATCGCTGGTTTGTCTCTGTGCGATATAGAAAATGACTATTGTGATATTCGAGTAAACGTGCTCACGCAGTTGTTCTTAGCTGCGGGCATTACATTACAGGCTCTTCCCACTCCTTCTCGTGTCTCCATCTCACAGAGTGTAAGCACACCTCCTTATATACGTCACATACTGTCACGTCCCACGTGACATACGTATACTCCCTCGCCCAGCAGAGAGGTAGCAGCATGGGTAACGTTAGCTGTGATGCTAGCGAAGCCGTGTGAGTGGTAATACAAGAGAAAAAAGGTGCCAATCTGGTAACAAATGCAGGAAGAATTAATTCCCCCCCAAAAAACGCAGGGGGTCCATCGTCGGACAGTGGTTCGGATTCAAGCGGGAAAATGTCGAAAAGACAACTCTAATTTGTCAAGTGTGGGGCACAAGCATTGCTACCAAAAGTACCCATCCATCCATCCATCTTCTTCCGCTTATCCGAGGTCGGGTCTACGGGGGAATCAGCCTAAGCAGGGAAGCCCAGACTTCCCTCTCCCCAGCCACTTCGTCTAGCTCTTCCCGGGGGATCCCGAGGCGTTCCCAGCCCAGCCGGGAGACATAGTCTTCCCAAAGTGTCCTGGGTCTTCCCTGTGGCCTCCTACCGGTTGGACGTGCCCTAAACACCTCCCTAGGGAGGCGTTCGGCTGGCATCCTGACCAGATGCCCGAACCACCTCATCTGGCTCCTCTCCATGTGGAGGAGCAGAGGCTTTACTTTGAGATCCTCCCGGATGACAGAGCTTCTCACCCTATCTCTAAGGGAGAGCCCCGCCACACGGCGGAGGAAACTCATTTCGGCCGCTTGTACCCGTAATCTTGTCCTTTCGGTCATGACCCAAAGCTCATGACCATAGGTGAGGATGGAAACGTAGATCGACCAGTAAATTGAGAGCTTTGCCTTCCGGCTCAGCTCCTTCTTCACCACAACGGATCGATACAACGTCCGCATTACTGAAAAGTAGCATTACTGCTAATATGTAGCATAATTTCAAAAGTCATCTGTTAATAAGTGTTTAATAAATACAGTTTTGGTCAACTCACTTAGTTGTGATTTCCTTCTCTGCATGAAAGTTTAAAATGTATACTGTATTTCCTTGAATTGCCGCCGGCTATATAGTATGCGCCTGCCTTGAATTACTGCCGGGTCAAACTCGTTTCGCAAAATAATTAGCGCATGCTTAGTATTACCGCCGGGTCAAACTCGTGACGTCACAAGTGACACTTCCCCTTTCATCATTTTCAAAATGGAGGGGGCTGATTTCAATACCGGTAATTTGAAATCGCATAAAGGGAAGAAGATTAAGAGCTATTCAGTAGGATTTAAGGTCCAAGCTATTGAATACCAGTATGCTATAAAGAACAGTAATCAGCTATGTTTTATTAATATACCTGTGGAGCCGACGGTCTGACAGACAGGCAGGGCACGCTGGAGTTGGCGGCGTGGGAACTCTGTGCTCTCTCCCTCGTCACGTGACGAGGGAGAAAGCACAGAGTTCCCAAAGAGTAATTAGAGCAAGAGCATACCAGTCACTTCCTGCTACCGGCATACAACTACAGCTGATTGGACTGTGGCAGTCACGTGACTAGGAAGCGCGCAAAGAGTAAATAGAAAGGCAAGAACCTAATAGTCTCCACAAATGTATGTATTTGACACACGCGTTACATAAAGATAAGACCATAATAACGTTTTTTATTAAATTGCTTTTCATGATGGTATCCTTACATTACACTCAATTTTTTACTGCATGCCTTTAGTAAGTGCCGGAGTGAGAAGAGGTTTTAAAATAATTAGCGCATGCTTACTTTTACCGCATGCCTTTGGTAAGCGCAGGAGTGAGAAGAGGTTTTAAAGGCCTACTGAAACCCACTACTACCCACCACGCAGTCTGATAGTTTACATATCAATAATAAAATATTAACATTGCAACGCATGCCAATACGGCCTTTTTAGTTTACTAAATTGCAATTTTAAATTTCCCGGGAGTTTTTTCTTGAAAACGTCGCGTAATGATGACGTGTACGCTTGACGTCACGGGCTGTTAGGAAATATGAGCGCTGCGCACACACACAGCTAAAAAGTCATCTGCTTTAACGGCATAATTACGCGGTATTTTGGAGATCTGTATTGCTGAATCCTTTGCAATTTGTTCAATTAATATTGGAGAAGGACAAAGTAGAAAGATGGAGTTGGGAAGCTTTAGCCTTTAGCCACACAAACACACAGTGATTCCTTGTTTAAAATTTACGGAGGTGAAACTTTACTATGGATCACAGCGAACATAGATCCCAACCGGCAGGTTTCGGTGAGAAAATTGTGGTAAAAAGTCGCTTCTTACCGGAGATCAGCTGAGCTTGTGCCGCCCATAAAGCTGCCGTCGACTTCCCTGAGACACTGCGCGTCAACACACCCGTGGACACACACCTACGACTATCAGGTACTATTAAACTCACTAAAACACTAGCAACACAATAGAAAGATAAGGGATTTCCCAGAATTATCCTAGTAAATGTGTCTAAAAACTTCTGAATCCGTCCCAACGTAATCGCCTTTTTTTTTTCTAGTCCTTCACTATCAATATCCTCATCCACAAATCTTTCATCCTTGCTCAAATTAATGGGGAATTGTCGCTTTCTCTGTCCGAATATCCCTTGATGCTGGAGGCTCACATTATAAACAATGTGAGGATGTGAGGAGCCCGACAACCCGTGACGTCATCGTCTGCTACTTCTGGTAAAGGCAGGGCTTTTCTGTTAGCAAGCAAAAGTTGCAAACTTTATCGTGGATGTTCTCTACTAAATACTTTCAGCAAAAATATGGCAATATGGCGAAATGATCAATTATGACACATAGAATGGACCTGCTATCCCCGTTTTAAATAAGAAAATCTCATTTCAGAAGGCCTTTAAATTAATTAGCGCCCCGGCGGCATTTTAAGGAAATATGGTTTATATCAATGCAGTATGAAGAAGAATGTTTTAATGTATACACATAGAATCATCATACTAATGTGATTATATGTATCAAGTGTTAATTCAAGGCTAAGGCAAAATATCGACATGTATATCGTGTATCGCGATATGGCCTACAAATATCGAGATATTAAAAAAAGGCCATATCGCCCAGCCCTACTGTGCAACTGCATCCATATTGTGCACATTATCGAAATCTTTCAAATGGATTCGACAGCAATATTTGTGTGATCTGTGTAATTACAACGATACAGATGACTTACAAGCCCACAACGTGCACAACAGCGTGCAAAGGAGTCAACAACCTTCCGTCCGACCAGACTAGTTAGCATACTAGCAGCGAATCGCGGCACACGAATTACTATTAGTAAACAAACAACTCCTGCTACGGACTCATTGCTACTACGTTCGGTTTTATATCGACTATAAATGAAAGCAATGTTTACACTTCTACCGCAATTACGTGATCCATTTTATTCCAAAGAGTCGAAAAACAACGCGGCGTTTAGCTTGTTAGCAACCGACAATGGGCCCACTTTACGATACAAAACACTTTAGATAGCAGCCAGTTAGTGCAAACGAACTATTTAGGTGTGTTTGTAGGAGGTGAATGTTTTATTAACATATGAGAAGAATGTATATTACCTTCAAAACCTTGGTTAGTCTTATTTCCAACCGCCTTTGATTTAGTGACTATGCAAGCAAGCATCCGCCGCACAGTGAGCATGCGCACACGGGGTGGGCGGGTCGACGCAAATGCCGATGTTCTCGATAACACGGGCAATAACAATAACGCACAACAAGCTGGGTATTTTGTTTATCTTTTGTTGGAGGGCTGGGCAATATGGCCTTTTTTTAACATCTCGATATTTTTAGACCATGTCACGATTCACAATATACAGTGGGGCAAAGAAGTATTTAGTCAGCCAACGACTGTGCAAGTTCTCCCACTTAAATTGATGACAGAGGTCTGTAATTTTCATGATAGGTACACTTCAACTGTGAGAGACAGAATGTGAAAAAAAATCCAGTAATTCACACTGTAGGAATTTTAAAGAATTTATTTGTAAATTATGGTGGATAAGTATTTGGTCAATAACAAAAATTCATCTCAATACTTTGTAATATAACCTTTGTTGGCAATAACAGAGGTCAAATGATTATTATAGGTCTTTACCAGGTTTGCACACACAGTAGCTGGTATTTTGGCCCATTCCTCTATGCAGATCTTCTCGAGAGCAGTGATGTTTTGGGGCTGTCGCCGAGCAACTCGGACTTTCAACTCCCTCCACAGATTTTCTATGGGGTTGAGGTCTGGAGACTGGCTAGGCCACTCAAGGAATTTCAAAAGCCTCTTACAGAGCCACTCTTTCTTTGCCCGGGCGGTGTGTTTGGGATCATTGTCATGCTGGAAGACCCAGCCCCGTTTCATCTTCAAAGCTCTCACTGAGGTTTTGGCTCAATATCTCACGATACATGGCCCCATTCATTTGTTTCCTTAACACCAATCAGTCGTCCTGTCCCCTGAGCAGAAAAACAGCCCCAAAGCATGATGTTTCCACCCCCATGCTTCACAGTAGGTATGGTGTTCTTGGGATGCAACTCAGTTTTCTTCTTCCTTCAAACATGACAAGTTGAGTTTATACCACAAAGTTCTATTTTGATTTCATCCGACCACATGACATTCTCCCAATCCTCTGCTGTATCATCCATGTGCTCTCTGGCCAACTTCAGACAGGCCTGGACATGCACTGCCTTAAGTAGGGAGACACGTCTGGCACTGCAGGATTTGTTTTCCTGTCGGCGTAGTGTGTTACTGATGGTAACCTTTGTTACTTTGGTCGCAGCTCTCTGCAGGTCATTCACCATGCACCACCGTGTGGTTCTGGGATTTTTGCTCACCGTTCTTATGATCATTTTGACCCCACGGGATGAGATCTTGCGTGGAGCCCCAGATCGAGGGAGATTATCAGTGGTCTTGTATGTCTTCCATTTTCTGATAATTGCTCCCACAGTTGATTTTTTCACACCAAGCTGCTTGCCTATTGTAGATTCACTCTTCCCAGTCTGGTGCAGGTCTACAATTATTTTCCTGGTGTCCTTTGACAGTTCTTTGGTCTTGGCCATAGTGGAGTTTGGAGTATGACTGTTTGAGGCTGTGGACAGGTGTCTTTTTTACAGATAATGAGTTCAAACAGGTTCCATTAATACAGGTAATGAGTGGAGGACAGAGGAGCTTCTTAAAGCAGTTACAGGTCTGTGAGAGTCAGAGATCTCCCTTGTTTGAAGTGACCAGATACTTATTTTCCACCATAATTTAAAAATAAATTATTTAAAATTCCTACAATGTGAATTCCTGGATTTTGTTTTTCACATTCTGTTTCTCACAGTGGAAGTGTACCTAAGATGAAAATTATAGACCTCTGTCATCATTTTAAGTGGGAGAACTTGCACAATCGGTGGCTGACTAAATACTTTTTTGCCCCACTGTATATATCTCGATATTTTGCCTTAGCCTTGAATGAACACTTGATGCATATAATCACAGCAGTATGATGATTCTCTGTGTCTACATTCAAACATTCTTCTTCATACTGCATTAATATATGCTACTTTTAAACTTTCATGCAGAGACGGAAATCACAACTAAGTCAATTGACCAAAACTGTATTTATTAAACACCTATTAAGCAGTGGCACACACATTTATGTCATTTCCAAAACAGAAAGTGCAAGATTGTCAGAGACATTTTAAAACGAGCTTTTAGTGCACTTTTGTGCATGATGTCACTAAGATGACATATCAAAACAGCACTAAATTAAAGTGCACTTTTTGTACAGAACGCCACTACAATAGTTTAAAACAAAGAAAGTGCACTTTTGTGCATGATGCAAGATATTTCCATAAGTGTCAAATAAAAATGAGCTGCATAATAGGAATTCAAATAATGTATGTCCTTCGCTATGTGGTAGGTTAATGCGGACGTTATCTCTTTCTATTGTCGACTATTTTTTTCATACGATGTTGATGTGGAAAGGGTTGCCTCGGCATTTTGTTGGTGTGGCACCAAACAGAGATGTTGACATGCAGAGTTTCAAGCACTCTTCATTCTCTAGCGGGTGACTTTTCAAAAGATGCTACAAATTAGCAGTAATGCTACTTTTTGTATCAACGCTTTTGCCCCACACTTGACAAATTACGGTTGTCTGTTCAACATCTTCCCGCTTGAAGCCAAACCACCGCCAGACGATGGACCCCCTGCTGTTTTTCCTGGGAATTAATTCTTCCTTCATTTATTACCAGATTCTCACCTTCATTCTCTCGTATTACTACTCGCACCACAGCTAACGTTACCCATGCTGCTATCTCTCTGCTCCGCAAGGGCATATACGTATGTGACGTATGTAAGAAGGTGCGCTTGTTTTATGTCTCTGTGAGGAGAGACAAGAAAGAGTGGGAAAAACCTGTAGTGTAATGCCAGCAGCTAAAAGCAACTGCGTGAGGACGTCTACTCGAATATCACGATATAGTCATTTTCTATACCGCACAAAGACAAACCCTCAATATATCGAGTATATCGATGTATCGCCCAGCCCTATTCTTTTTTTAATATCCGGGGTTTTTTTTGCTATTGTTTGTATTATTATATTGTTGAATTTTATTAATTGTTGTATTGTTTACATATGTAATATATTATACAGATACAGTGTTAAACTGTCCACAAGTTTTGTAATCAAACTTGACCCTAAAACGTAACCCTCATTTATACAACTTTCCTAATCATGATCAATAAAATTGAAACAGAATTATTCATTCAAATATTTTTTCTGTTTTAAGTATCGATGTCAGTCTAAAAATCACCCTAGTATTGTGTCGATAACAAAATTTGCCGTATGGTCCAGCACAGCGCACATCCCGGGTGCATTCATGTCCGTATAGAACGTGCACAGTCACAATAGCGTGTTATGTTGTTAGAGGCTGTGAAGGAGGTTGATAATTGAAATAAGAAACAAAACCTACACAACTCCAAAAGATATGCATTTCAAAATTCAATAAAATCTAAAATATAGAAAACACTTGAACAAATCCAAAAATCTTTCACAAAAGTTGCCAAATTACGAGTGTACTTGAAGCTATCATTATTTTCCATCCATCCATTTTCTACTGCTTATTCCCTTTTGGGGTCGCGGGGGGCGCTGGCGCCTATCTCAGCTACAATCGGGCGGAAGGCGGGGTACACCCTGGACAAGTCGCCACCTCATCGCAGGGCATCATTATTTTCCTTTTAGCGATTGTTCATATCCTGCGATGAGGTGGTGACTTGTCCAGGGTGTACGCCGCCTACCGCCCGAATACAGCTGAGATAGGCGCCAGCGACCCCAAAAGGGACAAGCGGTAGAAAATTGATGGATGGATGGATTGTTCATATCTGCTAGTTTGTCAGGAAATGACCCGTTGTTACCTTGTTATTATTATTGCTGAGAATATTGTCATGACTAAATCACATTTTTCATTTACTTCATAACTATAAACCTGCAATCAGTTGCCAAGAAAGGTGTAGTGTCTAACATGGCCACTTGGTGACAACATTGGGCCATTTGAACAGTACAAACCTGCAGAAGATACTTCAAATATACACTAAACAGTTGCCCACACTGTCTCTGAGTCAAAACAAAATTACATTTTAACCACGACACTGGGATTATTTGCATATTTAACTGATTTATCAAGAGATTGGTTCAATGTATGCTCTTGCAGTGCATGTTGCATGATCATAATAATTCCCTCAATCCCCCAAAACGGATTAACTCACTGGAATATAAAGACAATATAACATGAATGAATGAATGAATGGTTTATTTTGAGCCATGCAAACAAAACAAAAGAATGACATAAAATACAAAAGAAATATTTATATATATATATACATTATTTTTACACCTGCATAGAAAACATTACGTGTGACTAATCTTTTGTATATGTCAAGATTGGCTCAAAAGGGAGTGGGAAGAAGTAAACTTATTTGGTCCCACCCCTATACATATACAATATATATATATATATACACAATATATAATACAATAATACATATAATATAATTCAATTCAGTGGTTGCTGCATAGATGCTATATATTATCTATATATAATACATTTAAATTAACACACATACATATATACATATGCACACACACATGCATCCATAAACATGGATGCATATAAAAAAAGTGCAAATTATTTATCCGTACAGTGATCTATTTATTTACATCTGCACCTTATTGCTCTTTTATCCTGCACTGCAACAAGCTAATGAAACAAAATGTTATCCGAATGAATGAATTAATCTATTTATTTCGGCAAACAGACATATATAGCAACACTTCGTCACTCTGTAGTTTGACAGACATGCAAAAAGGGATACGGGGAAAAAAGCCAGACATCTTATCCATGTCGCGCCCCTAATTTACAATCAATTTATATGTTGGTTATATATGTTGGTTATATAGTCCAAGTTTCAACAGCAGATTGGATGGATACATGATAATTTCAGAACAAGTATAACATATGATAATGATAAGTCAGTATACATACACCAATATGGATATAATAGCATTGAGTGACCATGAGATTAGCTCCATCTTGCCTGGGTATCTTTCGTCTTCTGAAGCCTTGTCTGGCGTGTTATGTCCCTTATTCCACAGTGAGTTTTTTGCACCTGTGTCCCACAGTTGAGATAGTCCAAACAACTAGTCATGTTGTTTATAGTTTCCCAACAACACATTTTTTACCGCAAGGTTGAACAATCTTAGGCTAGAGGACAGTTTAAATTCTCTGTTCACATTGTCCCACACTTTCACCCCCGCTATACATAACGTTTGAGTCTTGAATGTAGAATTTACTATGATTGAATTTCAGGACACCCCTGAGTTCATGTGGACCACCTCTGAGTGAAAACCGCCTCTGTATATTTTTTGAAGCCATAAACAGTACTTGAAGGCTACTGTATTGATTGTATCATGTAGTTTAAGAAAAAGTACTCATTATGAACAGATCATTGTTATGAGCTCTATATGGGGTATTATGCCATCCATCCATCCGTTTTCTTCTGCTTATCCAAGGACGGGTCACGGGGGAAGCAGCCGAAGCAGAGAAGCCTAGACTTCCCTCTCCGCAGCCACTTCGTCCAGCTCCTCCCGGGGGATCCAGAGGCGTTCCCAGGCCAGCCAGGAGACATAGTCTTCCCAGCGTGTCCTGGGTCTTCCCCTTGGCCTCCTGTCTGTTTAACGTGCCCCAAACACTTCCCTAGGGAGGCTTTCGGGTGGCATCCTGACCAGATCCCTGAACCCCTTCATCTGGCTCCTCTCGATGTGGAGGAGCAGCGGCTTTACTCTGAGTTCCTCACGGGTGACAGAGCTCCTCACCCTATCTCTAAGGGAGAGCCCCGCCACCCGGCGGAGGAAACTCATTTCGGCAGCTTGTACCCGTGATCTTGTCCTTTCGGTCATAACCCAAAGCTCATGACCATAGGTGAGGATGGGAACGTAGATCAACCAGTAAATTGAGAGCTTCGCCTTCCTGCTCAGCTCCTTTTTCACCACAACGGATCAATACTGTGCCCGCATTACTAAAGATGCCGCACCGATCCGCCTGTCGATCTCACGGTCCACTCTTCCCTCATTCGTGAACAGGACTCCTAGGTACTTGAACTCCTACACTTGGGGCTGGGGCTCCTCCCCAACTTAGTGATGGGACTACGCCCTTTCCCGGACGAGAACCATGGACTCGGACTTGGAGATGCTGATTCTCACCCCAGTCGCTTCACATTCTGCTGCGAACCGATCCAGTGAGAGCTGAAGATCCTGGCCAGTTGAAGCCATCAGGACCACATCATCTGCAAAAAGCAGAGACCTAATCCTGGAGCCATAATGAGGCATAATGTATAATTCCAATTGCTTTTTTTTCAGGTTCAATAGTGTCCCTGTAGGTGTGCCCCCAAACTTCCGCGCAAAACTGTAAATTCGGCAATAAAAGAGTTAAGTAAATCGTTCTAAGTGAATTTTGATTTGATCTGTACTGTAAAGTTCAAATTTGAATGACAATAAAAGGAAGTCTAAAGGAAGGAAGTCTTGCTTACATTATCCAAGAGAAGCACTGGCCATTTTTTTTTTTTTATTGCAAATGTCATGCTGTTTTTAATGCACTTTGACTCCCACATATTGTATGTGCAATTATAATTGCATTCTTTTTTTCTTTTTTTTAATAACCCTTCATTTATAAATTTCAACATTTACAAACAGTTGAAAATAATAATCAAAGTAAGTACAAAAACAGCATAAAACAGTACAAAAACTGTATAAAACAGCGTCAGGGGGTTGTAAATTCAAAGTAACTAAAATAGAATGCAATATATATATATATGTGTGTATGTGGATGTATGTATATATATATATATATATATATGTGGATGTATGTATATATATATATATATATATATATATATATATATATATATATATACATACATACATACATATATACAGGACTGTCTCAGAAAATTAGAATATTGTGATAAAGTCCTCTATTTTCTGTAAAGCAACTAAAGACATTAAAATGTCATACATTCTGGATTCATTACACCAGTGGTTCTCAAATAGTAACTTCAAGTACCCCTGGGGGTACTTGAAGGTATGCCAAGGGGTACGTGAGATTTTTTTTAAAATATTCTAAAAATAGCAACATTTCAAAAATCCTTTATAAATATATTTATTGAATAATACTTCAACAAAATAAGAATGTAAGCTCATAAACTGTGAAGGAATGTTTAGAATTAAGTTCATGAATCCAGATGGATCTCTATTACAATCACCAAAGAGGGCACTTTAAGTTGATTATTTATTCTATGTGTAGAAATCTTTATTAATAATTTAATCACTTGTTTATTTTTCAACAAGTTTTTAGTTATTTTTATATATTTTTTTCCAAATAGTTCAAGAAAGACTACTACAAATGAGCAATATTTTGCATTGTTATACAATTGAATAAATCAGAAACTGATGACATAGTGCTGTATTTTACTTCCTAGTCACGTCCGTTGTGTCTTTGGGCAAGACACTTCACCCTTGCTCCTGATGGGACCTGGTTAGCACCTTTCATGTGTGTTAATGTGTGTGTGAATGGGTGAATGTGGAAATACTGTCAAAGCGCTTTGGGCTCCTTAAAAAAGGGGTAGAAAAGCGCTATACAAGTACAACCATTCACCATTTACCAATTATCATTTGTTATCTCTTTTTTCAACCAAAAATGCTTTGCTCTGATTAGGGGGTACTTGAATTAAAAACATGTTCACAGGTGAAAGTTTGAGAACAGCTGTATTACACATCAACTGAAATATTGCAAGCTTATTATTATTGCGGATTATGGCATACAGCTTAAGAAAACATAAAAATCCTATCTCAAAAAATTAGAATATTTCTTCAGACCAAGTAGAAAAAAAAGATTTATAACAGCAAAACAAGATCAAACATTTGAAAATGCCAATTAATGCACTCAGTACCTGGTTGGGAATCCTTTTGCACGGATTACTGCATCAATGCGGCGTGGCATGGAGGCAATCAGCCTGTGGCATTACTGAGGTGTTATGGATGCCCAGGATGCTTCAATAGCGGCCTTTAGCTCATTTGCATTATTGTGTCTGGTGTCTTTCAGCTTCTTCTTCACAATACCCCACAAATTCTCTATGGGGTTCTTGGCAGGACAGGAATGCCATGGTCAGTACACCAGTTACTGGTGGTTTTGGCACTGTTGGCATATATATAAATATATATAAATATATATATATATATGTATATGTCTCAATTGGATGATCCAGAGAATAATGCTCGATACCGTGGTAGAGCGCGACATATATATGTGGGAAAAATCACAAGACTACTTCATCATCATCAGGAGATTTTTTTCATCTCCTGATGATTGAGGGAACCCCTCATGAAACAGTTCTGTAGAGATGAAGTAGTCTTGTGATTTTCCCCACACACACATATATATATATATATATGTATATTTATATATATATATATCCATCCATTTCCTACCGCTTATTCCCTTTGGAGTCGCGGAGGGTGTTGGTGCCTATCTCAGCTACAATCGGGCGGAAGGCAGTGTACACCCTGGACAAGTCACCACCTCATCGCAGGGCCAACACAGATAGACAGACAACATTCAGACTCACGTTCACACACGAGGGCCAATTTAGTGTTGCCAATCAACCTATCCCCAGGTGCATGTCTTTGGAAGTGGGAGGAAGCCGGAGTACCCGGAGGGAACCCACGCAGTCACGGGGAGGACATGCCAACTCCACACAGAAAGATCCCGAGCCCGGGATTGAACCCATGACTACTCAGGACCTTCGTATTGTGAGGCAGACGCACTACCTCTGTAACACCGTGCTGCCCTATATATATATATATATATATATATATATATATATATATATATATATATATATATATATATATATATATATATATATATATATATAATAAAAAAGTACAAAGCTATAGGCTCACTCAATTGCAGTAAATAACTTAAATTTGGAACACAGCATCATCGTTTTCATTATAATTGCATTCGTCTGCCAACTATGTCTCTGTGCGACACCTGCAAGCCCCGCCTTCCATCATAATGAATATCAACGGGGATTGGCAGCCACGGTCATTCCGCTTGACCGGGGAGCCGTCATTCCACAAGACGATTGGCTGATGACATGTCAATCATAGATCATTCTAAACGCTGATTGGCTCGCCCCTCCTCGGAGCCTGCAGAATCACAAGCCGTTCTGAATGATTTCCTTGTCAGTGACTCGCGCGGTGTTCCCGTCAAACCGGCGTCTACATGGCGGAGTTGATGCCTCTTTTCGTCAATTAGAAGTAAAAAAAAAAATTGAAATACATTAACTTCTCCTTTAAATTGGCAGCTGTTGGAGCTGGCGGGGCGAGGAGGGGCATGGCACTGCGTTGGACGCGGTCCGCCCGTGCGTGTGAGCGTGTCCTCCTCGGTGGTCTATTAAGGTTTTAATTAGCGGAGAAGATGGCCATTGTTGACGTTTAAGACTGGGAGAGACCGAACTGCACCGCCCCGGCATGGAAAAGCACGCCTGGTAAGCATTTGTTGCATTTATTTGTACATATTTATAGGCGACAATGTTGTCGCCGTATACCACGTTGGTGGCAATTCGGTGCCTGTAAACTGCTCGGGCCCACATAGCAACAACACCGACGGCTGTCCGGTCAAATGTTCCTCGCCGCTCCTTCGGCGGCAATTATCCGTGTGGTTTTTGGAATTTCCGTGTTATGTTTCCGTCATATAGCTTCTCAAATGAGACGCTGCCATTCATTTGCATAGCCCGTAAAAAAAGGCATCATAGCTGCAGACTGTTGTCGCGTGTCATGTCCGTGTTGTGTTGTCCTCATTCCACGCTGTTGTTACACAACCTCGCTGCTGTGGGAAGCCGGTGTGTTCGCTCCCCCTGCAAGAGGAGATGACTTTCACCACTACAGATGTTGATTCCACGTCGGCTGTCAGTCGACTGCAGAGCATGCGGGCAGGCCTTACTCGATAGAAGGCCAGCTCGGATTTGAGAGATGAGCTGCCATCTTCAAATTGGGCTCAACAGGGTAGTGGTTCTCAAGTGGGGGTACGCGTACCCCTGGGAGTACTTGGAGGTATGCCAAGGGGTACATGTTATATATATATATTTTTTTATTTCTAAAAATATATATTTATTGAATAATTATTCAATAAAATATGAATGTATGTTCCTAAACTGTGAAAAGAAATACAACAATGCAATATTCAGTGTTGACAGCTAGATTTTTTGTGGACATCTTCCATAAATATTCATGTTAAAGATTTCTTTTTTTGTGAAGAAATGTTTACAATGAAGTTCATGAATCCAGATGGATCTCCATTGCAATCCCCAAAGAGGGCACTTTAAGTTGATGATTACTTCTATGTGTAGAAATCTTTATTTATAATTTAATCACTTGTTTATTTTTCAACAAGTTTTTAGGTATTTTTATATCTTTTTTTCCAAATAGTTCAAGAAACACCACTACAAATGAACAATATTTTGCACTGTTATACAATTTAATAAATCAGAAACTGATGACATAGTGCTGTATTTTACTTCTTTATCTCTTTTTTTCAACCAAAAATGCTTTGCTCTGATTAGGGGGTACTTGAATTAAAACAATGTTCACAGGAGGTACATCACTAAAAAAAGGCTGAGAACCACTACAATAGGGGAACCCTATAGTTTAAGAATTGTGTTCTAAGGGTCAATCATCTTTATGGGTAGTTGTTTGGGAAAAGGATATATGGTCTTATTGTTTGTGACTGAGTCATTGCTAGAAAACTATGGATTGATTGATTGATACTTTTATTAGTAGATTGCACAGTACAGTACATATTCCGTACAATTGACCACTAAATGGTAACACCCGAATAAGTTTTTCAACTTGTTTAAGTCGGGGTCCACGTTAATCAATTCATGGAACAAATATATACTATCAGCATAATACAGTCATCACGCAGGTTAATCATCATAGTATGCACATTAAATTATTTACATTATTTACAATCCGGGGGGTGGGATGAGGAGCTTTGGTTGATATCAGTACTTCAGTCATCAACAATTGCATCAACAGAGAAATGTGTACATTGAAACAGTGTAGGTCTTATTTAGTAGGATTTGTACAGCCAGCAGAGAACATAGTGAGTTCAGATAGCATAAGAACAAGTACAGTATATACATTAGAAGTACATTTGATTATTTACATTAGGTTGTTTATAATCCGGGGAGATGGGATGTGAATGGAGGAGGGCATTAGTAAAGTGTTGAAGTTGCCTGGAGGTGTTGTTTTAGAGCGGGTTTGAAGGAATAAAGAGATGCACTTACTTTTATACCTGTTGGGAGTGCATTCCACATTGATGTGTCATAGAAAGAGAATGAGTTAAGACCTTTTGTTAGATCGGAATCTGGGTTTAACGTGGTTTGTGGAGCTCCCCCTGGTGTTGTGGTTATGGCGGTCATTTACGTTAAGGAAGTAGTTTGACATGTACTTCGGTATCAGGGAGGTGGAGCGGATTTTATAGACTAGGCTCAGTGCAAGTTGTTTTACTCTGTCCTCCACCCTGAGCCAGCCCACTTTGGAGAAGTGGGTTGGATTGAGGTGTGATCTGGGGTGGAGGTATAAAAGTAACCGGACTAGCTTATTCTGGGATGTTTGGAGTCTAGATTTGAGGGTTTTGGAGGTGCTGGGGTACCAGGACGTGCAAGCGTAATCGAAAAAGGGTTGAATGAGAGTTCCCGCTAGAATCCTTCGGGGAATGGAGGGGAAAAAAATGTTTTGCGAGATCTCTCAATACTTACCCATCATCTGTGCTCTGTTGTGGAACTAGGGCTGGGCGATATTTTTAGGCCATATTGTGATATACGATATATATTACGATATTTTGCCTTGGCCTTGAATGAACACTTGATGCTTATAATCACAGCAGTATGATGATTATATGTGTATACATTAAACCATTCTTCTTCATACTGCATTAATATATGCTACTTTTAAACTTTAATGCAGAGAGGGAAATCACAACTAAGTCAATTGACCAAAAGTGTTTTTTTCAAAGGTTTTAAGCAATGGCACAAACATTCAAGTCATTTCCAAAACATAAAGTGCAAGATTGTCAGAGACATTTTAAGTGTCGAATAAAAATTAGCTGCATAACAGGAAATCACATAATATTCGTCCTTCACTATGTGGTATGTTACCAAGGTTATGAAATTCTCTTCATTCTCTAACGAGTGACTTTTCAAATGATGCTACATATTAGCAGTAATGCTACATTTTATAGCAACGCTTTTTCCCCACATTTGACAAATTACGGTTGTCTGTTGGACATATTCCCACTTGAAGCCAAACCACCGTCAGACGATGGAAACCCTGCTGTTTTTATTGGGAATTAAGTCTTCCTTCATTTGTTACCAGATCCGCATCTTATTTTTCTTGTACGGCTGCGTTAGCAGCTAACGTAGCCCAGTTTGCTACCTCTCTGCTCTGCGAGAGCGTATTTGTATGTGACGTATGACGTGACAGTGTGTGACGTATGTAAGAATATGCGCCTGCTTGTCTGTGAGAAGGAAAGACAAGAAGGAGTGAGAAGAGCCTGAAGTGTACGCCCGCAGTTAAAAGTAACTGCGTGAGAACGTATACTCGAATATTACGATAGTCATTTTCTATATCGCACAGAGACAAACCCGCGATATATCGTATAAATCGATATATCGCCCAGCCCTACTTGTAAGGGTCATTCATCTTTATGGTCTTATTGTTTGTGATTGAGTCATTACTAGAAAACTATTGAGCCCCTAAAGGGGTATGGAGGGGAAAAAAATGTTTTGCGAGATCTCTCAATACTTACCCATCATCTGTGGTCTGTTGTGGGACCATATTCCGATTTGATGTCTTTATATGTTAGGCCAATACTAAATTAGAAATCAATAAAGTTCTCCCACGGATGATTGGTAAGATGCTCCATTGCTGTGTCTGTTTTACTTCCGGTTCACTGATGTAGGAAAAAAAAACTTTAGCGACATCTCGCAATACTTTTAGCGAGATCCCGCTAAAAAGCGTTCGAGGTCTCGCGCCAAGCGTTGTGAGGTCTGGCTAAAAGTGTTGCGAGGCCTGGCTAAAAGTGTTGCAACGTCTCGCAAAATATCCATGTCCTTTAGGGGCTCCGTAGAAAACAGTATTTTTTTCCTTTTTTTTTTTTTTTCCTCCTATTTCAAGCAGACTTGTATGGTTCATTCATACTTGAACTTGTACTCAGGTCAGAAATAATTGATGCTCACTCGAAGGGCAACTGCGCCCCCCCCCCCCGGAAGAAACTTTGTCATTGCGTAAGTATAACGGAATTTAATTTTCAGCACAAACCTGTTCAAGAACAGACACACATTGTACAGACTGTTGCTGATCGGTTGCCCATTACGACACCCCTTAAAAGGTGGACGAAGCGTTAGTTATAAGTAAAAAAAAGATCAATCCCAGACTAAATTTAAAGTACCACTGATAGTCACACACACACTGGTGAAATTACCCTCTGTATTCGACCCATCCCCCTGTTGCACCCCCTTGTTAGGTGAGGGGAGCAGCGAGCAGCAGCGGTGGCCGTGCCCGGAAATAATTTTAGAGATTTAACTCCCAATTCCAACCCTTGATGCTGAGTGCCAAGCAGGGAGGTAATGGGTCCCATTTTTATAGTCTTTGGTATGACTCGGCTGGGGTTTAAACTCACAACCTGCCGATCACAGGGCGGACACTCTAACCACAAGGCCACTCTTGAGTTGCGTGCGTGCTGTTGTAATGCTTATAGGCCTGGAGTGGCTGTTCAGACACGGCAAGTTACCCAAGTGTTGCTCGGAAGGATGTCGTGTGTGTTGCCCATCATCCACACTCCCTATAGGAGACAAGAACATTTTTTTCTCCTTTTCTGTACATTCTAAATAGTGAAAAACTGCTAATATGAGGTGACTAACAAGGCAGGTAATGGGATTTAGGGATGCTAAGATTAGGGGTGCAACAATACACCTCTTCTTATTGAACCGCTCGATACAATGGTCTTGATTTGGTTTTATCAACTTGTGACGATGCGCTCTGCAGAAAGCTCAATGAGTCCTCTTGAAGCCTAAGACGGCATAGTTGAGCGCAGATGCACTAAGCTGCACCTCCCACATTCATTCAGACTAAAACAAGCTGCTGAGGCAGAGCATCTATAGCTCATCGCAACACGGCTGATGGCTCAAATATACCTGTAATTGAACATGATCCACCATAATTCAGATCTGGCAGTGGGAACTACTTTGGTTTTTATGTTAAGTATGACCCTCATGTAGGGCTGGGCGATATATCGATGTACTCTATATATCGCGAGTTTGTCTCTGTGCGATATACAAAATGACTATATCGTGATATTTGAGTATACGTTCTCACGCAGTTACTTTTAGCTTCAGGCATTACACTACAGGCTTTTCCCACTCCTTGTGTCTCCTCACAGACAAGCGCACCTTCTTACAAACGTCACACACTGTCGCATCATACGCCCCCGCATGAGAGGTAGCAGCATGGGTAACATTAGCTGTGATGCTAGAGGAGTGATACGAGTAGTAATACTAGAGAAAGAAGGTGCCAATCTGGTAACAAATGAAGGAAGAATTAATTCCTAAGAAAAACAGCACGGGATCCATCGTAACGTGCATTGGTTCTGATTTATTATCGTTTTATTTTAGTCAGCGGAAAATAGGTTGACAATAACTAAGACGAACGTTTTCATGTCAACAAAATTAACACTGATCATTACTGTAGAATTGTTTACTATTTTTCCATAATTGGAAGATAAATACCTTTATCCTAAATAAATAAACTAACAAACAAAATAAAATGTATATTCCTTTCTATAAGCAAAAATCTTACTGTGGAGAACTTCTCACTGGTGAGGAGCAAGGCTCTTAGCACGTGCTTTCTGTGTGTGTAATTTAAACTTTTTCCGAGGAGCAAGTGGTATTTTTGTATTAGCGTACTGGATGCCTCCGCTGCAACGCACACAAACTTCATTTTTTCTTAAACACTTTTGATTGGCCAGAAAGCAAAGGGATCAACAATTCTGATTGGCAAACGTCTGTCACTCAAATGCCATCGAAGAAAATAAAAAAATCTCCGCCTCGTGGTTTTTAGCGCACTAATCAAAATCTTGATGTTGATAAATCGTGGAGCCCTAGGAGAGATGTATGATTTATCACCTAGCATTAACGTTTCTAAACTCAATGGCAATATAGAAGCAGCTCTGAATTTAATGGTGGGTTGCAACCAATGTTATTAGCAGCTCAAACTAGCTACTAGCAAGTAGCTGACTGCTTGCTAGTGATCAAAGGATCAGTTGAAGGAAGACGATGTGTCACAACGCCAGAAAATTATCGTATTTTCCGGACTATAGAGGACACCGAGATATAAGCAGCACCCACCAAAATTTTTGAAGAACAGTTTTTTTTCTGTGTATTAGCCGCACCGGATTATAAGTCGCAGATACATATGTTGTGAAAGGATTTATTTACACAGATTTTGTAAATGTTTATTTGCATACCTTTTAATTGTTTCCAAATGGTGTCCGTAACACGGCAGTAAGACGGCTGATCAAACAAAACAGAAGCCATCGTCATGGACCCACTCGCTGTGGAAGCTAGTTCTTCAATCAGCAGAATCGACTCAATAACTCCACGGTGGAATTTTGGTGAATTTACTTAGATATTTGTGAAACTGAAAAAATACAAATATAATGCAATTGTAAGGTCATCATACTAACACATATTTGTAGATAGAGGTGGGAATCTTTGGTCACCTCCCGATTCTATTACGATTCAGGAGCCAAGATTCGATTAAAAATTGATTATTGATGCATCTTTAATTCATGTATATTGATGCAGTTTTACATTTCTTTTCGTTTCATTAAATAATCATTTATCACTTGCACATTTTAAAAACAGTGCATCTGTTATACGAAGCAGTTACATTAATTCTCATCACATTTATTAAATTAATAGAAATGTATTCAAAAACCGAACATAAGTGCCCTATAATGAAGGAGCTGATCGGATCTCTCAGTAAGGTGGCTCGTTGCAGTCAGCTAAATATTAAAACTGTCTTCATTACATTATTTACAAGAAATACATCGATGATCAATTATGAACGTTTACTAATCTATTATATAATCATTCATGTCCAAATTTTGATGCATCTAAAAATCGATTATTTCCCACACTTCTACTCGTAAACGTATTAGCATATTAGCTACTGCATTACGATGGCGCTTACAAATGTGCATGAAAACACTTCTATAGACATCACACACGGGACGGTTTAACAAGTATGGTTTTAGGTAAATTGTAAAACTTATGTTGCCTGGAGTGATGAATGAAGAATCCTTACGAGCAAACATGCTATGGACGGGTTTACTTCCGGTTTATTTCATCAAAACAAGAAATAAATTTTCAACCCTCAATACCTGCAGTGAGCAAACTCCACCAAGGATGGCGCCGTTGCACAAACGATAACATACCTTTTCAGGCCTCTGCTTGGGTTTACTGAGAACTATTGAGCACAAAGCATTACGGACATTAGCGAAAAAAAATTCCATAAATCAGCCGCACTGTTTTTTAAGCTGCAGGGTTCAAAATGTAGGAAAAAGGTAGCAGCTTGGTTTATACGCAAGGCACAGCATGTAAATGGAACAATGTTGGCTTTTTTTGGTGTGACTTGTCCAGGATGTACACCGCCTTCTGCCCGAATGCAGCTGAGATAGGCTCCATCATCCACCATGACCCTGAAAGGGACAAGCGGTAGAAAATGGATGGATGTATGGATGTTTTAGAGTGCTTTATAGGCAGAAATTATGAATCCCAATTCGCTGCATTGTTAACCGCCTCATAATAGCAATTTCTTTACTTGTGTAGAACCCTCAAAACTGAGAAAGATGTACATTCTTTACACACATAGAGATTGTGGATGATGAGCAAAATACATTTTCCTCTAAAGGCCTTCTGGCTAGTAATCATACTTGTATTTTTGTCAGCAGATGTAATAATGGTCACAGCTCATGATATACATAAAGACATGTGAAATTTACATTAGCCGATGATCTCATGCACCCAAAGCAACTTTCTGGTCGGATAGACTTGTAGGACTTTCCTTTGTATGTACGATTTGTTTTTTAGCAGCTGACATATACCAGCTGAGATGTAACAACAATGATAAACATTCTAAAAAGTTAGCCTATATTGCCTTTATAGAGTCAGCTCGACTGCAGCACTGTCAGTCCGCATCACACTATCCGCCAGTCAGTCTCTGCGGCATTTAGCCACAAGCATCCAAACGACAGACATTTATTTGTAAAAATATTAAGAAGCTGCTAACTCTATTTGACGTGTTTCAGTCCTGACTCAACAAACTATACGATTAAGCATTACTTTTGTACACAAACGTGCATGTCAGTTGCTGTCAACTCTTACCGTCACCCAAATACGTCCCCGTGCAACGTGAACAACTATTGCTTAGTTCCTAATGCTACACGACAGAGAAGCAGCCCATAAGGGACACATATAAAGCTCTGTTCCCCAAGGTAAATGCTGAATATTATTATTATATTACTTCATAAAACTATTGTAGTTGCTTGTAGTACATGCTATTGTTATGTTTTTCAAACAATATTTCCTATCTAAAAGTAGGCTTGGGCTTTGAATCGATTTTATCCATAAAGTTTTTTTTTTTTTGTTGCAGACTATATTAAAAAATTTTTTTTTTTCCACAAATTTTAGGGTATATTGCCCAGGCACATCTAAAAGTGTGTTTCTTATCAAAAGGCATGTTGCATGTTAAAATTTTGGTTTCTTGAGGGCCATGCGCAGATGACATACATTTAAAATAATTTTCCAATCGGGGAAGCAGATTTGAGATAGGAGTGTTATGAGTTCTGAGCTCATTCGGGGAAGTAACTGAGTTCGTAAGTCAAGGTAGTGCTGTATATTTGATTTATGGTATGGGTGTTGCTCTGCCTCACCAGGTCATGTTTGTATTTGGTGTTTTTGGTCAGAGTTTGGTGCGATCAGATTTCACCCTTGCCTCACTCAAGACCAGAGTCTGCTTGTATGGTGACAAAAACCTAAAAAGAGAGGAGTCTTTGTTCTGGTCTTTCAGTGGTACCAAAAAGGACAAGTGAAGTTGTCAGAAACATTGTCTCTTTGCAGTACATAACATTATTTTTTGGGGGGAGATCATTTACATCCTCTTTATTACATCCAACATACGTATAATCTGGTAAAAAACAATCTGCTATCTAAATGAAAATTCTACAAGTATATGTGACCCGAAATACATCATGTTTTTGGTGCCTGTTCTCATCAGACCTTTTAAAAATATCAGACAGACTTGGAAATTTAACATGGTGTGCGTGCGTGGGCGTTTGTGTGGACAAAATAATCCCGGAAAATCGCAATCCCAATGAGGGCTGTAACAATTAATTGATTAAACCAATTAATAACTACACTAAGGAACATCTTAGATTTGTACTTTGTCGCTTCTATTAATCGTTTGAGTGTAACAAAAAAAAAAGATAAACTCTGGACTGCACGGGGTGCATGGAACTTTCAATACATGGTCATAATTGCAACAGGGCGCACATGGGAGCGGTGATGTGTGGGTGCCAAGATCTTTACTGTGGCAAATGGCGAATAGATTTTCTTTTCTTAATTTTTTTAATGCGCACACGTTAAAAGTGCAATTTCAATGTTGAAGGACATTTATTATATATACAATGGGGCAAAAAAGTATTTAGTCAGCCACTGATTGTGAAGTGAAGTGAATTATATTTATATAGCGCTGTGCATGTTCTCCCACTTAAAATGATGACAGAGGTCTGTAATTTTTATCATAGGTAGACTTCAACTGTGAGAGACAGTTTTTGCCCCACTGTATAAAAAAAGGTTATTGCAAGCCGAAAGATATTTGTGTATCTTGACTATTTTTCCTTAAATATGCATTTAGACTATAAAGTGTGTTTTATCCGATTAATCTATTACTCGAACAAATTAATGGATAGATTACTTGACTACTTAAATATTCGATAGCTTAAGCCCTTATCGCAAGTCTAAGCACGAAAATATTTTCCAGAATCTTGCAGAACCAAATTAATCCATCTGCTTTTGTTACTTTTGAAATGTAATTTTTTAACATCAGTGAATTTTTCTATGTTCTCAACTCCTGTTTCCGTGCCAGTGTTTTACTGAGCAGAATATTGTTGCCCAGAGGAGTTGTGCCTTGTGCAGGGATGTAGCCTAAATTCCCATCATTGAAGTCATGTTGTTGTTCTTCTGACCACTGAATTGTCCTTGGCTGCAGCCAGGCAGTGTACTGTATGTTTGCTTAGTTACTTCAAGACATGAATAATCAGTAACTACTAATTAACGGGATGTATGTGTCACAACTACTCATCATACAGTACAGTAGGTGGTCATTTACCCAGGTGTTGATCATAGTCTGTTGGCTGTAATCTTTCCTTGAACCCCCCCGTGCTAAAATTATGAGTAGGCTTACTTTGCTGTGTCAGGGGTACAATGAGTTGACTTTCAGGCTTATCTGTGGAATCCTCTCAACGTGCAAAAGGCATGTCACAAGTCTCAGCAGCAACGGAAACAAATAGCTCATTCTGATTTCCTTGTGAACTAAGATTCTTTATTTTTCAAAGTACTTCCAGACTTTGGATCTGATCCTACGGACACAGACCCAAAGGGATACGCCAAAGACGTGCTACGCTTATGACTCACCTCTTACTCAGCCCATTCATTCAAATAGTTTTTTTTAACTACTGTGGGCTCATAGTACAACAATGTGAAAGTGATAAGTCTTGGGATTATTTATTAGAATTGTGTGTGAGAGAGCAGCCACTCCACCACGTTATAACATAATTAGTCATTTTCAGCAATCAAATGCCGAAAGAATATGTTGTTGTCCTAGTGCAGGGGTGTCCAAACTTTTTCCACAGAGGGCCGCACACGGAAAAATTTAAGCATGCAAGGGCCATTTTGATATTTTTCATTTTCAAACCATAACAAAATATATAGATTTTTTTTTTTTTAATCCTTAGGGCTCCTGGGGAGCATTGAGGGTCCCAGTCACTAAAATGTTAGAAAAAAGTCAAATTATTATTATTTTTTTTAATCTAATGCTTACAATAAATCTCTATATCAACTTGAGGTTGATATAATGTAAAACAAATAAGGTTTTATGCCTTTTCTGTCAAAAACAACTTTGTGTTTTATAATAAAACTGAAATATGCAGTATTTAGATAAATAGATAGTACTTTATTGATTCCTTCAGGAGAGTTCCTTTTATTTAGCAATTAAAGCCCTCAAAGATCAATAATGCAGGACACCATTGATTTCAATTATTTAATATTTTTGAGTAATCTCAGTGAAAAGTTAGATAAAATCCTAATAAATATATTTGAGATACGAAAGGTTCCCCACTCATAAGTGATACATTTTTATTATTTTTTTTAATTTTTTTACTTTTAACACTTACGTTTCAAGATCAACTTCCGACATATCTGTCGATTTTAAGTTGGAACTATTATTTTGTTTGTTTTATGCTCTGTCAAAACTTTTATGTTTTTATATGGCAACCACACAACATATGCAATATTTTTTCCACATAAAACATTTTAAAGTGATACTTTTTAAGTAATAATTCATTATAACATAGATTTTTTGTCCTTTTTTTTTGAGCAATGGAAAAAAAAGAAAATAAAGACAAAAGGAAAAAAACAAACTGCCCGCATGGCAGCTTTGTGTCAACATTGCCAGTTTTTCCTCATTAGATTTCACCTCATTCCGCTTTTTTAAAATGTTTTTAAATTTTTGCAATACTATCAATTTTGCAATGTGTGGGGGCCGCACTTTGGACACCCCTGTCCTAGTGAGTCCAGAAAAATGGTAATCTTAGAGAAAGTATGATGGAACATGAGTTAGTGCGAGGTAGGCATGTATACAAAGCACCAATATGTTTTGGTATTGGTTCCTAATAAGGTCGGTCCTCCTGGGCTGTAAAAATTCTGGACTAACAATACCGCTCACGTATTTTTTCAATCCAACTGTGTCCATAATTATGACAAATTTATTTCAGCTGCCACTGCTACATATTGAAAATTATCTTGGAATAATCACAAATTAGCAAGCAACACCACACAGAAGTTTCTAACACAACAGTATTTCGCCAAAAGTCCCTCAAAGTCACGCACGCTAATAAGTTAGTGTCAGTTTAAAGTGAACGCGCTTTACCCATGACTGCTGCTACCGCACTTTATCAACCTTCCTCATAGCCATCCAGTAATCCACTCAAATAAGTGAAAATTAGAAGTAATGTCCATGAAGTTGCTTTGAAGCAAGATAGCATCCACTGATATTACAAATATACAGTAAGTCGTCGTCTGACGTCGCTCCATCACACCATCTTTCAGTTAATTCTGAGTCTTGACTCTACAATCTGGTAGGCCTTGAATTTTAACTTTTTTAAGGTCAAGGCAAGTGTTTCCTTTAAGGAGAGCTCATATTTTAGGAAACCAAGGCAAGTTAAAAGGGCAACAAGGCAGGCTCTTTGTGTGTGTGTGTGTGTGTGTGTGTGTGTGTGTGTGTGTGTGTGTGTGTGTGTGTGTGTGTGTGTGTGTGTGTGTGTGTGTGTGTGTGTGTGTGTGTGTGTGTGTGTGTGTGTGTGTGTGTGTGTGTGTGTGTGTGGGACTGGCGGCTGGGCGATATGACCTTTTTTTTAATATCTCTATTTTTTAGGCCATGTCACGATACACGATATATATCGCGATATTTTCCCTTAGCCTTGAATGAACACTTGATGCATTAAATCACAGCAGTATGATGATTCTATGTGTCTACATTAAAACATTGTTCATACTGCATTAATATATGCTCATTTTAAACTTTCATGCAGAGAAGGAAATCACAACTAAGTCAATTGACCAAAACTGTATTTATTAAACACCTATTAAGCAGTGGCACACACATTTATGTCATTTCCAAAACAGAAAGTGCAAGATTGTCAGAGACATTTTAAAACGAGCTTTTAGTGCACTTTTGTGCATGATGTCACTAAGATGACATATCAAAACAGCACTAAATTAAAGTGCACTTTTTGTACAGAACGCCACTACAATAGTTTAAAACAAATAAAGTGCACTTTTGTGCATGATTTTGTGGACGTGTGGCACCAAATGGAGATGTTGAAATGCGGAGTAATCACTCTTCAAATTCTAGCAGGTGGCTTTTCAAATGATGCAACGTATTAGCAGCAATGCTACTTTTTGTAGCAACGTTTTAACACCATACTTGACAAATTATGGTTGTCTGTTCGACATATTCCCACTTGAAGTCAAACCACCGCCAGACGAGTGACACTTCCCCTGTCATCATTTTCAAAATGTAGGAGGCTGATTTTAATACCGGTAATTTGAAATCGCATAAAGGGAAGAAGATTTAGAGCTATTCAGTAGGATTTAAGGTCTAAGCTTACATCACACTCAAATTTTTACTGCATGCCTTTGGTAAGCGCAGGAGTGAGAAGAGGTTTTAAATTAATTAGCGCCCCGGCGGCAATTCAAGGAAATACGGTAAATCTTATTATGAAAAAAATGTAACCGCCTAAAAGGAGAAAATTTAGTTCTGTAAATCACACATTTGGACCCCAGTGTTATGTTTGCAAGCAAGGATTATATGTCATTACAAGAATGCCGATGTGTTTATAGTGGTCCAAGGTCCTTTATACCAGTGGTCCCCAACCACCAGGCCCGATTGGTACCGGGCCGGGGAAGAATTTTTTATTATTATTTTTTTTTACATTTTTTATGTATTTTAATTTTTATTTTATTTTTAATTAAATTAACATAAATGATAAATGATAAATGGGTTGTACTTGTATAGCGCTTTTCTACCTTCAAGGTACTCAAAGCGCTTTGACACTACTTCCACATTTACCCATTCACACACACATTCACACACTGATGGAGGGAGCTGCCATGCAAGGCGCTAACCAGCACCCATCAGGAGCAAGGGTGAAGTGTATTGCTCAGGACACAACGGACGTGACGAGGTAGATACTAGGTGGGGATTGAACCAGAGACCCTCGGGTTGCGCACGGCCACTCTTCCACTGCGCCACGCCGTCCCAAAAAAACAAATAATAATAAATAACATAAGATACACTTACAACTAGTGCACCAACCCAAAAACCTGCCTTTTTCATGACAAATAAAAAAAAAAAAGCTTTTGACCAAATACATGATATTGGATAATTGTTCTATAGCTCTGCATCTATTGTAGGGATTACTGGACGTGGTTGATTTTTTTCTTACTACCATACCATTGCTTTGTATTTTTTCATATTAATTTTAATTCCATATGGTTTGCCTTTATCATTCACTACAATTAGTAATAGTTGAATGTTGTTTGTGTTCAGTGTGACAAGGATGTATCATCAACGTATCGTTAAGACCACCTATAGATAAACCTGCCATGTCTTCACCTTCTCTGAAATGTTTTCGATATATAAATTAAACAGACTTGGGGACAATGCATAAACTCGTCTTACTCCTTTTTTAATATAAAATGTTTTTGTCGTTCCTCAATCGGCTTTTATGACTGCTGTTTGTTCCCAATCCATCTTTGTAATAATTTGTTTTTCTTTCCCACATATGCCTATTTTGGAAAGACATTCAATAATTTTGGAATGCTTGACTCTATCAAAAACCTGTGGTATAGTCTATGAAGCAAATATAAACATCTTGATTGAGGATCTCCTCGAGTAATCATGCCTGGTCTAAAACCACTTAGTAGTTGACTTATTTCTTCATTGATTCTTTTTCTTACTGTTTGTTGTATTATTTTAAGGAGTAATTTTGTCGAATGACTCATTAGGCTGATAGTTCGGAAATCTGCCCAGTCTTGTGCTTTTGTTGTTTTTTTTCTTTGTTTTTGGCAAGGGAACAACAATGGATTGTCCCAATTCAGCAGATCCTCTGTTGTAAATTTTGTTCCCCAATCTTGTTAATAATTTTGTATCATGTTCATTAAGAGCTTTCAGTGATTTTATTGGCATATCATCTGGGAAGTTAGATTTTGCTGTCTTTATTGTCTTGATAGCATTTACTAGTTCCTCATAACATTATGTCCATCAGTTGACGTAATCAGGGGCATTTCTGCTCTCTTTTTGTCACCATATAACTTGGTTACATATTCAACCCATCGGGTCGCTATCTGCTCTTCATTGAATATTTTTCCGTTTTTGTCTGTAATAGCGCTACTACCTTTTTTTCTTTTTTCTGTTTGTTAATTCTTTGATTTTATCATACATTTTTTTGTTTTTTTGGGATGTTTTTCAAAGTCCTGACTTTCAGAACATGAATTGTTTAGCCACTGCTGTTTCAACTAGCAGAAGTTGATTCCTGTGTATGCTCACTTAAGCAGGTCCTCACCAAAAGGTCTTTCTTGGTTGGCCCTTGCTAGACTACTTACTCTCTTTCATGCAAGTCAGGGGCTATATGTTGTAATGCTGCTAATTGTTTATATTTTATCAGTATTCTACAGTTTGTCAAAAGGACTGCTATGAAAAGTAATGAGTTCATCAAAGTCTGTGTAGGATTGAAGACATGTGCAAACTTTTGTATAGATTAAGACAGTACAGTGGTACTGAATTTCCACTTCAGATTTGTATTTTATACTTACTGCGATGTACAGGTGAATTTTATGTATAATGCAGATATATCTGCATGGACAGCCATCTACAAAATGTGCAAATATTAAGAAGACAGTGGCGGCTTTTAACAGAAGAAAGTCCAACTGGAACAACAGCGCGAGGCAAGTGTGACGTCATGCCCGTTTCAGCCTCTTTAGTCAGGGACATTGAGGGATAGAAGTCTCTAAACAAGAGTACATTCTATAATAACGCCAGAAGAGAATGCTTGATTTGTTGCTAGTTGCTTTTAATTTGAAAATGTCGAAGGTTTTTAAACGCTTGAAAAAAATCTCAAAGTACCTTGTACAAAATGCAGCAACAATTTGAAAATATGGCAAAACAATAAAAAAAGATTTAAGGTAATATAAATTAATAAAAGCAGATTAGTTTTAAATGTATGTATACATTTGTGGCCGTTTTAAAGAAAATCATATCATCATAGCAATTAATTCCAATTATTCAATGACGTCATTATGACCACGCCACAGGTATCTCGGCAGTTTAGGTGAAACCATGTACCGGTATCTTAAACAAAACGTACAAAGCGCTTAAGGTTGTTTTATGGCTAGATAACCAGTGGTGAGAGCACTTACTCAGTGGCCTAGTGGTTAGAGTGTCCGCCCTGAGATCGGTAGGTTGGGAGTTCAAACCGCAGCCGAGTCATACCAAAGACTATAAAAAAAAAATGGGACCCATTGCCTCCCTGCTTGGCACTCAGCATCAAGGGTTGGAATTGGGGGTTAAATCACCATAAATGATTCCCGGGCGCGGCACCGCTGTTGCCCACTGCTCCCCTCACTTCCCAGGGGGTGGTCAAGGGGATGGGTCTAATGCAGAGGACAAATTTCACCACACCTGAAGTGTTTGTGACAATCATTAGTACTTTAACTTTTAACTTAACTCAGATTATTTTTGTTTTAAGTAGTAATGTAACGTGTTGCTTATTGTTATAAAGTAATGAATTAGCCATTACTATGTCAAAGCAGTTTTTGTTAATTTTGTCCATCATTTTTAGGTTTATAAGCTCATGCTTGTGTGCGGGGGTACATGGAGCTTCTACTCGCTAACTGGGATGAAGGCCGCTGGCTGATAAATTTGAAATTACTCTTCAGCCATCCAGCCATTAGACTAGGTTAGTCAGCACGGGCTATGGGGAGAGGCACTTTCAAGCCGCAGAGTAGCTAAACATTTGACACACCAAGCGAGCAGCAGAGAGGATCTATCGCTAGTTGTTGTGCTATGTCACTAACAGAATTGAACAACATAATCAGATGAGATTAGTGATAAACTTGCTTCACTAAGAGATACAGGTTCCCAAGCAAATTGATGTATGTGTAAATAAATCTGTAGTCACTCACCAATAGCCAAATGCAGTCAGTAACCAACACATTGCATCACTCGAGTCGAGAAGTTTGCAACTGTGCGACAATATTCTTTTGAAAAGTTTGTTGTATTGCATCAAGGGCAGAGAAGGGCAACCGGCCATAACAAAGGCACATCAAAATATATCAGTATGGCGGTATTGTCTCAAATATATATCTATTTCTAAAATATACTGGTATTAACTGTAATACTTGTATACGGACCAGCCCTACTTACTGGAAAATCCATTACCAATGCAAACCAAAATCAAAATGCAACCACACCTCTTTCCCAAGAATGCTCCATCAGGGCTAGGCGGTGGGGATTCAGTGTTGTGGTCCTTGACCAGGGCAGTGCACAGGGCTGCATTTCATCTTCTTTGCTGACACAGAGAGCGGTTTGATGACCTGCCTGCTGCAGCTCTTCTGTCTACATTATTGCTCTGGTTCTCTACCCTATTGTTCTTGTAGGCTGCAGATTTGTAACTGGACCTGACTAGCCCTGTAGCTTCCACACTGACTCAATTGTGCTCTATTTTGTTTTTGTGGGTGCTGCTGCTGCTTTTTGGATTCTTACCAATATGCCACAATGTCCTAATAATTGGACAGAAATAGCAATGTGACCATTGTAAATGCTTTGTGAGAACTTTGTTTGAACCCATGATGCGTATTAATAGTAGCTTAATTTCTGTTCTTTCACATGTTTTGGTACCATTTTATTGAGCTGGTCAGCTGACTAAGGAAAACATTTAAATACATATGCAGTGGTACCTCGGTTTTCGTAAGTCCCACTTTTCGTATCATTCAGTTTTCAATGAAATATCCCCTGAAATGTTGCCCCAGTTTCGTATCTTGAAGGCCAGTGGAGAGTCGGGTGGAAATGCTGGTGAATCCCTCACTTTCTTGTGTTTTTCCCGGAACGGCTTGTTGTCAAACTATTGTTGGCGTAGTGTCACCCTAAACCAATGTTGCAAAATTTTAAAGATATCGATCCATTTACGGTCTAGTGGATTATTTTACCCAATCCTACACTGGAAAAAAAATATTTTTTGGCCTTGTAATTGTTACCACGGATATTCATTTAAATTTTACAAATATTTATTATTTCACTTCTTTTACTTTAAAATCTCACCTTTTATTTAATTACTTGATGGTTTTCTGTAATTTTGTATCCTCACTTTTATATGTGATTGCCTCCATGCCACACTGCATTGATGCAGTAATCCAAGTACTTAGTGCATTAATTGACATTTTCAAATGTTTGATTTTGTTTTGCTGGGCTTCACGGTGGCAGAGGGGTTAGTGCGTCTGCCTCACAATACGAATGTCCTGCAGTCCTGGGTTAAATTCCAGGCTCGGGTATTTTTCTGTGTGGAGTTTGCATGTCCTCCCCGTGAATGCGTGGGTTCCCTTCGGGTACTCCGGCTTCCTCCCACCTCCAAAGACATGCACCTGGGGATAGGTTGATTGGCAACACTAAATTGGCCCTAGTGTGCGAATGTGAGTGTGAATGTTGTCTGTCTCTCTGTGTTGGCCCTGCGATGAGGTGGCGACTTGTCCAGGGTGTACCCTGCCTTCCGCCCGATTGAAGCTGAGATAGGCGCCAGCATCCCCCGCGACCCCAAAAGGGAATAAGCGGTAGGAAATGGATGGATGGATGGATGGATCATTCACTCCAAGTAATATTTACTTAACTAATATATTGATTTTACAACCTGATACCAGAAAGTAAAATATACTTGGATAATAGCAGTAGACCTTGCCACCTTGTGGTCACTCAGCGCATGCGTCAGAGGATCGTTTGCGCTTTTCCTCTCAGACACGCCCATGGGCACCAGGATTTCACCGGAAGACAGCAGATGGCGTGGACAGTCATTTAACAAGAAAGTTCATGGAAATGGAGCCACATGGGTAGGTTATATGCTCAATTAACTTTGTACGTTGCCTTTGCTTATCTGTTCAAGTCAGTGTTGGAATATGGAATACTTAACGTTAGCATTAGCTAACCCATTTAGCCTGCCAGCTAGCTAGCTAGCTAACAACTGCAAACTTGGCATTGTGGCACGCAGCTACTTTTTTGGATGTGTTTACGGTTGCAGAACAGGAGATTTTTATTTTTACTAAACCTGTAAGGTTTCATTTATGATGTGTATATATATGTATATGTATGTATATATATGCATACGTATGTATATATGTATGTGTGTATGTGTATATATGTATACTGTATGTATGTATATATATATATGTATGTGTATATATATATATGTATGTGTATATATATATATATATGTATATATATATATATATATATATATATATATATATATATATATATATATATATATATATATATATATATATATATATATAGCAATTTCTTTGCTCCGGAGTCCGACAGTATTAGCATGGATATCTCCTGCTGTTTATTTATTGAATTTTTTTGGCGGCAGTCCAGCACCAGTGTCCTCTTCCCGCCTCCTGAACCACTTATACCACCACAAAGATGGGATATTCAGGTCCAGCCCTTGTAGACCCATGTTTATAATATATAATATGATTTGTTGCAAATATCAGTAATATCTGCTCATAAACAGTTGTTGACATGCTGTTGTAAATTCAGAAAGTATGCTATTGGTTTCAGATTTTGTGGTTACTGTGGGGAAGCATGATTTATTTTTTTCAAAAACAAGTATTTTTTTAAACAAGAAATGGCAAGTTTGAAACCGAATTGCAAAATTGCAGCAACAAGCACACCCTCTTCAGGACCTAAAAATATATCAATTGTAACTTAAACCTGTCTGGTGGGATTTGTAATTTTGGAGCAAGGTTAATTTACTATATGGTCATTTTAATGTCTAAAATATTTTAGGGGAACTTTCTGTGTCATCGGTTTTCTTCAAATAAACATTTGCTTTAATTTTCATATTGTAACACATGGTATTTTAATGATATGTCATAATATAATTTCTCAATATATTTCACAGAATATTGAAGGACGTTGACTCTCAGGAGTGTGGTCTCAACAGCCTACGCAAGGTAAGATCAAATTAGTGCTGTTGAAGGTTTAAATGGAATTTTTTAATGACACCAATATGATTAAGTTACAAGTACCTCAACATGAGATGGAGGTGTAAGATGTGTAGTTTTGAATCAGACAAGCAAATAGGATTGTTAAAACACTATAGGCTAAAACATGGAAATGGTGGCCGCAGTCAGTCAGTCCCTTGTCTTCACACTGATTGCCCTTGTTCATTCAAAACATTTAATGCCCTTATTATACTGGGGAGACTACAATATTAATTGTTCTAGCAAGGTGCGTGTCTTGATCAAGTTGTGTTTTTATCTTCTGTTTCAGATCAAAGAGGAGTTCAGTAGGATAACAGTAGTTCATCTGGAGCGAACCTTTTTGTCAAAACTGGACACACACACTCCCAAACTCCTGGAGATATTTAGGACATAGGGTGGGGTTGCAGGCACGAAAATCAGACCGATGCTGGATTCACTTGGCCGGGTAAAGTTACAGGGACATTAATGTAATTTGTGTCAGTCATCCTGTGTTGGGCTCATTCACACTGAGGTAGCTATTATCATCCCTCTCTCTTTCTCTATATATCTATCTTTCTATCTGTCTATCTCTCGCGCGCTCTCTATGTCTATATCTCTCGTTTTCTCTCTGTCTATCTATCTCTATCTCTCTTTCAAATTAAATAAATAAATATAATTTAATTACATTGCCTTTTTCCATATACATGTTCTTTGCAATAAATTTGCTTCTCTGTTTTATAGCAATATGTTGAAGGCAGAAGAGATCTCATCATACATTGCCTAATGGAGTTCCTTGGAGAGTCGGAAGAGGAGCTGATCAAAGACTGCCAGGTACATTTTGGGATTTGGGATTTTCTGATGATTATTCTCACCATAGTAAATGTATCTCGTTTCCAACCTAATACTATAACCTCTGTTCTTTGTGTAAAAGTCACATGTGCCACCACTATATATGAGGAAAAACATTTGTATTCAGATTAACAAATATTAGGCCATTAACTTAAATTGGCAATTAATTGCAATGTGTCCCAATTTTTCAACTGGTTTTAAACCTAAAATGTTTGAAAAGCAAATGTTTTGAAAGTACGAGAAATGGTATTTCAAACAACCTTCTGGATTTTTTAGACAATCTTGTTGAAAAAAATTATGGTTGCCTCAGTGACCCAAGTGTACACTGACAAACTAAAGTGCAAACCTGGGTTAACCCAGACAAAGATCAAATAAAATAAAATCAATATTTACCTAAATACTTCCCCAGGACTTAACCAATGCCGTGGTCTCTGTATGTGTAGGATATATGAACTGGCTGTTTTAACATCATGAATCACCTCTTGGGAATTTAAAAGAAAAAATGTGTATAATATTGACTCCTGAGCACAGAATCATGTGTTATACACAGGATGTAGGTGAAGAAGACTCTGTTCAACATGTCCTCAAGATCCTCGTCATCAGTGGAAATGCAGCACAGGAAGGCCACAATCCTGCGTCGAAGGAAAAGAGGTTCTGGATCACCGCAAAACCGTGGCAAAGGCTTGCCTTCTGCTCATGGGCTTAATCTACGCCATGAACTTGAGTTACCCACTGAAACTGAAATACACATTTGAAGTGTTTCAGAAGCTGTTTCTAGAGCTGGATGTTCTAAAAATGTCGCCCAAAGTACGGTCTTTGCGAAATAAAATTCTACTGTGAGTGTTTCCACAGTGTACATATGCTGTTCTAGCATATAGCTGTTTCTTTGGTGTGTGTGGAAGCAGTACATGACGCTTGTCAATGTAACTTGTTGAAATATTTTGCTGTTGTGCTTATAAGTTACAATTCACAACATTTTATTGGGTATTTTACCTGTAATTGTTCGCATTGTTGTGAATGTTCTAAAACAAAAAATCACAGTTTTATAATGTTTTGTCTGGTAATGCTGCTGGAAAATGTGATAAAGGTGCTCTTGTTTGAAAGTATGTTATTTCATATTTGTAGAAGATGTGTTAAGATAATTTAATGTAATTAACAGTAGGCCATGTTAAAAATACAACAGGTTCATATTACAATAGTGGTGTAGGTGGGAGCTTAAATATTATGTAAATATTACTTAAATAATGCTCCAAATAAAGTAAAGAAAAACTAGTTAAATTATCCTGAAAATCAAGCATTTTTATAAGAGTTTTATAAGTAGATACAAAGATAGTTTTGTGTAAAATTTACTATCAAAGAGTGAGTACATTTTGTCTCTAAGAAAGAACATCTCTAGTAATGTTTACCTGAGTTTTTTAATAAAAATGAATTCTTGCTGGCAAGTAAACTTTACTTGACTATTTCCTGAGTAAAAGTTACAAAGAATTTCTGTGTGGAAATTTTTACTTAACTTTTTTTAAGTATATGGCGCTCCAAATTTTTTTCAGTGTAGTCTGTGACAGATTGATTTGATTTACTTTGTTTATTATGGCAAAAATGCTTCAGTTTTCATACAATTAGTTTTTTCTTGTCTGATCTTTTGGAACAAACAAAAACCGAGGAACCATATATCATTATTTGTTGTTAAAAAAATTAGCAGTTGTAAATCAGAGTCTAGATTTAGCTTCGTTGGAAACCGTTTGAGTTGAGGATTTACTCATCCGGAGTGTGATTAACAACTAGAGGGGGGAATCTTTGGGCACCTTTTGATAACGATTCTGGAGCTACGATTTGATTAAAAATCGATTACTGATGCGTCTTTTTATATTGATACAGTTATGCATAAGCTTTTATCACTTTGGGAAATAAACTTTAGAATAAGAAACAGTTAAATTCATTCCCTTCTTTATTAAATTAGTGGAAATGTGTGCAAAAGTGTCAGATAACAGCCCTATAATAAAGGAGCTCGTCGGATCTCTCGGTGAAGATGGCTCGCTACAGTCAGCCAAATTTTAAAACTATTACTGTTTTTACAATAAATAAATCGATTTTGACGTTTACTAATTGATTTTATAATCGTCCATGTCCGAATTACGATGTGTCTAAAAATCGATTATTTCCCCCACCTCTTTTAACAGAGCGTGGTTTAGACAAGGAATTTTAAGTCTTGAATACAGACTGCCATGTGGAGGAGCTTTACAAATCCATTTTATATGGAGCTCGGAATATTACTGCCTACACAACATAACCGAGACATGGCTCAAAAAGGCAAGGATGTTGGTTCACAACACACTACTAATGTAGTCACAGTGAGCAGAACAGGTGGTTGTCAGAATTAACTAGTACCGACCAAAAACTGGACTATCACAACACACTACTAATGTAGTCACAGTGAGCAGAAGAGGTGGTCGTCAGAATTAACTAGTACCGACCAAAAACTGGACTAGAAGCAGTGGTTATGTACAGTATAGGTAATGACCACTTTATACGGTTTCCATGTGACTTCTGGAGGTGTATTCTTTCTCTGCCAAGTGTGTAGTCCATATGCAGCTTCATCAGCTTCGATAGCCTCAGCCAGCATAGTTAAATAGAAATTAATCCGATCAATTACTCATGTTGAACATTACTTTACGTTTGCTACTTCGCTGGACTAAGTGGGCCTATAACGTTACATTAAAGAATTATGCTACTACTTGCAGTTCTAGTAATGACAAATCCATCCATTCATCCATCCATTTTCTACCGCTTGTCCCTTTCGGGGTCACGGGGAGTGCTGGAACCTATTTCAGCTGCATTCATTTCTTCAATTTTAATATTTTAATTCAAGTAAAACAAATCCACAGAAAGTGTTTTGGTAATTATTTCCACTGTTTATATTTTGACATTGAATAGTTAAATCATTTTGAAGCTTAAACAATATATTTGTTATTTCATGCTATGAATCACAAATGGCTATTCAGATAAAGGAAGGTAGTTTATAAAATAAACATTGTTTGTACTCTATGATTTTTGCATTTGGAGCAGTTAGAAGTGGAGATGGAGTCTAAGAGACTGAAATTGGGTATACAATTCAAGGTGGAATCCACTAAACAGAAACAAAAAGGAAAATGCAAGCGCCTCAGAAATTTGCGGAGCCCGGACCCCCGTCTTATTTTCTGTCTTGTTCATTAGGTTCAAATCACATGCCTGCAAAAAAGTCTCCCAATATCCCTGGGAAATGTCACCGGATTTGTAGCTCATAGCTTTTTACAAAAAAAGGCTCCCAAGAGAATTGACAACACTGTCAATGCCATCCTCGACTACGTGTTTCGCTTTAAGATGGTATTTTACACCGGATGTGCATCGATAATAAAATTGGTGCTCGCTGCAATACCAACAAGTTACCTCAGTTTTATCCAAAGTTCTGTTTTGAAGCGAAATTGGCCGCCTTTCCTCGCAATCACAGACCATGTAACAAATGCGTGTGGCTTCCGGGTTATGGCTTATCCCGGAAGTGATGAATCTTCATTCATATTTCATAATTAATTAATCTGTTATTGTTGACATCCAAATCTACTGGTGGATAGCGCCTGCCCCATTCTGTGACGTGGGATTCACGTCACTTTATGTGAAGTCACTTTATACACCAAGCAGGTTTTGGCAGCCGAGCTACAGCGCATAACGAATAAGGATTTCTATATAACACAATCTTGAGAATAACGGGATCTGAATTTCATGGATTCCAACGACCGTGTTGTATAGAACTCGGTGTGCACTTGAAAAATTATTACAATCTTTCATAAAAGTGACTACAACAGAGATATCGTTTGCAACATTTTCCACCTCAAAAAAGGCTAAACTACTCCGAAAAACAAACAGTAGAAATTGGATTGTTTAGTGAAGTCCTTGTAGGACATCATACTTGACTAAATAGCGGAAGAAAAAGATGTAGCAAAGTTTCTGTATGTGAACCTGCAGAAAGACCAGCATACAGCTACACCTCCTGGGCGAGGTGGTGCGTCTGGCCGCCCGCCATGTCCAATTTGTCATAGTAAATACAATGACTCAGTTATATAATATTATTGAATATTGTTCTGAAAATGCAACTTTGCAAAAAAAGCATCACCCCTAATATACATCTGGTATTCTCTGGAGTTGAGTAAATAAGCCCTCTGCTGTCATATGAAGACATTGAAATAGATTAGACTCTTCCATAGGGTTTGACTAATTGTAGTGTCATCTAGTTTAGACCTGCCAATAATCACTAATGCTTCACTTGTATTGGTATGTGATGTACCTATGTTTCAATTTGCTTTGTCAAGATTTTTAAGGTAATAAATAAACGCATCAGCACTTAAACACTCCCAACAAGAACTGTGAAGTAATTGATGGCTTAGCGCGGCTATTTCCAGTCAATTTCCTCTCACAGCAGCACTCAAGGGAAGTTATCAGGAGAGTGATGCTATTAACTGAGTCCAACACAGGAAAAAAGCATTAGTTAATGTAAATATGCCCAGTCCGTTTGAGTCCCAAAGTGTAGGAAGCATCCGAGTGTTAGCTTTGCTTAGACAGCCTCATCAGGGCAGTAGGTGTAGCTTCCTAAATCTCCATCATTTACACCGTGCAGGCAGAAACCAAAACCCGGAAGGTGTCTGGATGGTTTCTGGGTTCATACGTATGTCAGACATGTTGAGCCAGATTTGTCTTCACAGCACGTGGACAACATGCAAAGTATCATATTTTACGGACTATCTGCCGCCACATTTTTCCAACGTTTTGAACTCTGCAGCTTATGAAACGGTGCGGCTAATTAATGGATTTTTCTTCACTAACGGCCATAATGTTTTGTTTTTTAAAAATACATGAATATTTTGTTACGCTGATATATAAAATAAAACATGGGGATAGGTTGATTGGCAACACTAAATTGGCCCTAGTGTGTGAATGTGAGTGTGAATGTTGTCTGTCTATCTGTGTTGGCCCTGCAGTGAGGTGGCGACTTGTCCAGGGTGTACCCTGCCTTCCGCCCGATTGTAGCTGAGATAGGCGCCAGCGCCCCCCGCGACCCCGAAAGGGAATAAGCGGTAGAAAATGGATGGATGGATGGATATATACACTGAAAAGGTGTGTTATTGTTTGGGTTATGGTGCTATCTTTTGGAAGATGTCACTATTCATACTTACTAAACCGTTGCATGTGTGATGTATGTGTGTTTTCATACATATTTGTACGTGTTATCGTAATGTAATCAAGCTAGCATCATTAGGATTAGCGAATATGCTAGCACATGTGTGTGTTGGTATTTTTAACTTTCAATGGCCTTCTTTTTGTATTGTTTCAGTTTTGTAAATTCACCACAACATCACTGGAGTTATTGAGTCTTTATCTGGTTGGAGAGCTAGCTTCCGCAGCTAATAGGTTCATGACGATGCCTTCTGTTTTGTTTGATGAGCTGTTTTGCTGCTGTGTGACAGGCACTGTTTGGAAACAATTAAAGAATGTAAATAAACATTTTCAAATATTTATATGTGAACTGTACAACTGCAGTTTATTGTTTGGTGCGGCTAATATTTTAAATATGTATTTCTTCTAAAATGTATTGGGTCCAGCTTGAATACCAATGCATTCTGTAGCCTGTAAATTGCAGTACATACATGATCGGATAGTTTAAAGCAGTGGTTCTTAACCTTGTTGGAGGTACCAAACCCCACCAGGAGAAGTTTTAATTTACTGTTAGGATAATCATGTACATATACTATCACACAACTTTAGTATGCTTAAAGTCCGTTGCCATAGTTATTAGCTATTGTGCTCAAGCTGCATTTTTTTCTATCTGTGCAAGGACAAAACTTTTTGTCTGAGAGGGAGGCCTCCGCCGCAGATGTTGTATTTGTTTTAGCCCAATAAAAGCCGAGGACTTCAAGGACCTCAACTAAGATAAGATGAAAGCACGCAGACGAAGCCGAAACAAGGAAATCACAAGGCCCCAAGCACATTCCGTCACATAATGTGCGTACTTGACCTGCTTTGCATAATATATGTGACCACTCCTTTTAAAGGCGGCCTCCGTGATGTTGACTATGGAACTCCTGAATAAATAGAGGGACGCGGGAGCTGAACCTTAGAGCGTAGGGCGTGATTGTGACTAAGTGTGCAGCGCCATGCGTTCTCCTCATGAGCTAAATTGAACTTTGTCTCTGCATGGTTCCTTGCTTCTTTGTCTGATTAATAGATGTCATCAGTGTTTGAACCTGACATTTACACGATGAGTCGGGTGTGTCTTGACCTCCGCCGAACCCCTGAGCCCGACTCACCGAACCCCTAGGGTTCGATTGAACCCAGGTTAAGAACCACTGGTTTAAAGTGCTTGTAGCACACCTCCACTGCTCCTTTGAACAGCTGCATTGGGGCAATCTGTGAAGTCAATTGCGGCCCGGCTGCAACGATGACTTTCACAAATGTTAAGGGAGAGTGTTTAAAGCAGCCAAGTCATGGAAAATAAAACACATCCTGCCTTTTTTTAAATAAAAGGACATTTTGAGCAATGTCAGACCCAGTGGCTGGCACCAAGACAGTGGGAGAAGTCGCTGAGCAGTGTGGAAATAAGCAGCCCAGGTGTCAGCAGCATGGGTCGGAACAACAGAGAGGTTTGCAGTCCCACATTACAGAGAATAACAAGGCCGGTAGAGTGACCTTCAGCCAAGAACTTGGCACAAGCCAAGCATTTGAGGCGGTCACATCATCGAGGTCCTCCAGAAATGTTTTTGCTGCTTTTATTTTGCTATACACAGTAAAAAAAATTCTGGTTTGCTTGACACTATGTATGGGCTGGTTACCGGCATTAAATATTAACTGTTAAAAAAAACTAATACTTCCTTCATACAGTATTAGCGAAA
>NC_084611.1:75649115-75651615 GCF_033978795.1 Nerophis ophidion
GGACTGTTGTCATGCTCCTCTCCTCGCGGGCTGATCCCCTGCTCTACTTGTTTTGTTGTGTATGTCCGTGTCATATGATTGGTTGTTTCAAATAATCGTGTCAAAGTGCACTCAACCCTAATGCACCTTATATTGTATATTGAGTCCTGATAATAGTAAAGTCATAGGGCTGCAGCTATCAATTATTATAGTAGTCGAGTAATCTATCGATCAGTTTGTTCGATTAATCGAGTTATCAGATTGCAGCCTCAATGCATATTGTAGGGAAAATAGTTGAAAAATAACAATTGTTCTGCTCGCTGTTACATGCATTATCGTTTCTATTAAATGCACATTATCGACATTGAAATAGCACTTTTAGCATGAGTGATAGAGATGCAACAATTAATGTATTTCATTTGGAAAAAATTAGTTGCAAAATAGGTGCATATTTTTTGCTTTGCTAGCTGAACTGAGTGTCTCACACAAAACGCTGACAACATGCAGGAAGCCGGCTTGGGTCACAGAGTTTTGTGTGAAGCTTCCTTTTTTAAATGGAGTTTACATTTCCTTACTGTAGGGAGGAGTCTTTGAGCAAAAATATGAATCTTAACTTACCAATAAGGTACTTTGGAATTGCATACAAGTATATTTTAGGAGTTACTTCTCAAATGTTAGCAGTTAAGTCTTTGGTTTAGCTCAAGTCAAGCAGGAATGATTGTTTTTGTCTGGAATGTGTGAACTGTGTGATCACATGGGCCTTTTTATATCTGCCGTTCAACAGATCATCTGCAACGATGGATGCAATAATGGAAAAGCAATGGGCGGTCTGCTCAGCATTAACAAGATGAACGTTGCACTTTAAGCACAGATGCCTTGTCGACGCCCTAAATGACTAGATGTAAGCAGTCAAGAGTGGAACACATTCTGTAAACACTGAGAAGTTAATTTTAACGTTCATGAAACAACTCACGGAAAATATGACGTAACCCTCTTCACAGTTAAGTCATAACAGTTCTATTTGAGTGAAGTGAGTTTACATTAGCTCTCCTAACCCACAGTACCTCACCTTCTCATTACAGTCCAAAACACAATTTCTAATATCCCAACACAAGTTGTTTTGACTGAACAGCTTGATATGACTCAAAAAAAAAAATGCCTGCATGGACGAAGAACTGTGGGCTGAGTCATGATGACATCATTTGCCTTACAGATGCGTCACTGGAGGCCTCCCAATTTCAGTAAGACCAGCAGTGTCTTTGTTCAACTCCATGAAGATTATTTCTTTTTCATTCAGTATCAGTATGTAAAGACTATACTATCTATAGATGGGGAGGGCTGGTATTTGCGCAGTTGTGTCCTAGTGTAGGCTTGTAAGATTCCTTCAATAGGGATACACGCTCAGGTAGAAATAATAACACTTTCATATTCCTTGCAGGAGTTGCATGAATTCCAGGAAGGTGCTTGTCTTGCCAGAACACTGGCTCGAAATAGAGAGCAAGCTGCAACGAACGCATCGTCTATCCCTAGTGCGAAGCCGTTTCTAAGATACTAATCCTCACCACCATGGCGGAAAATAAAGTTTGCTCCACGTATCATTGGAGGACTAGATGAAAAATAATGGCTATGCATGACACACACATCTAGCAGCACGACACAAGAACCTAAAGCGGCACAGCTCGGTTGGTAGAGTGGCCGTGCCAGCAACTTGAGGGTTGCAGGTTCGATTCACGCTTGTGCCATCCTAGTTACTGCCGTTGTGTCCTTGGGCAAGACACTTTACCCACCTGCTCCCAGTGACACCTACACTGGTTTAAATGTAACTTAGATATTGGGTGTCACTATGTAAAGCGCTTTGAGTCACTTGAGAAAAGCATTATATAAATATAAATCACTTGCACTAATTCACACTTCAATTTAAAGTGGCAAGAAATTTTTAGATAATGAACAAAGCAAAATATGTTTTGGACAAAAATGTCACTCCATATTCTTTACTCCTCGCTAGTGTTACCATATCTGGGTTATTGTGCAGAAATATGGGTAAATAACTACAAAAGTACATTCACTGACTGTCTTACAAAAAATATCAGTTAGAATTATATATATATTGTTGGATATAAAGAACATACAAGCACTTTATTTATTCGTTTCAAAATAGAAACTCTGTGATTTGGTGCATTTACAAACCACTAACAATATGCACAAAGGAAACTATAACCTGCTACCCAAGATTGTACAACAATTTGTATTTGTTTTTTTGAAGGACAATGGGCATTTACATTAAGAAGATGGCTGCACCAGATTTAATACCGTGCTAATTTCCATCTGTAGTCCTTTTATGGTGCATCTAACATCCACAATAAAATTACGCAGGGTTGAAAATATGCAACAATATTAACATTACATAATGATAAACTATTTAAAATACAAGTACAATACACAGAGGGTATGTGAGTTACAAATCAGGGGACGGTCAAGTTACAGTATTTTATCAGCTTCATTTAAAGTGCAGAATTATATA
>NC_084611.1:75659115-75701615 GCF_033978795.1 Nerophis ophidion
CTTACAAAGGAGCCGAAGGGAATTGCTCTATTCTGCCTATAAAGTGCTTAAAAAAAACATCCAAACACCTCCGTTAAGGTTGTAACTACACGCTGTAAGCAGGGGCGTCACTAGACCTAATACTGTACTGGGGCACACCTGGGGCACAAATAATTCATGTGAGCGTGCAAAGCGCGCAAGCAAAAACATTTTTAGCACTTATTTATCATAAAAAATACATAAATAGTGCTTTAAACTATGAAATCCTATCAGATTATGTTGTATGAATCTCTGATTAACCACCTGAAATTAACTAATGCATTTGACCTACTTGTGCACTTTTTTACTCCAGACTTCTAAACTGCTACTGGTAAAAGCAAAAAGGAAGAGCAATCATTCTTTTTGAAGTGTTTATTACAGTAATCATCTGCAAATTTAACATCTACAAAAGTAAAACAAAAAATAAAGCACCCCTACATCTCTGGGTTCTTTTATATTACTTAATTTCCATTTATGGCAATGTGGCTAATCCAATTTCAGATACACAAAACTAAAATATACACAAAACAATAAAGCCACAGTAGTAGAATAAATTAACAACTGTTGTGTGTCTGTTCAGGGAATCATTTTCTGAGACGTAAACTGTAACGTCTCCTTTTCATTTTTGCAAAGTGGTCAATCACTCTGGACAGACATGGAAATATTACAGTAACTGTTATACAGTTGACCAGTGGTTCCCAACTGCTGGGTCGTGACATAAAAGTGGATTGTGTGTCATTTTCAGTCAGATGTGTGCATGAAAAAAAAAAGTTTAGGGAGAAAAAAATCAAATTGTGGCAACAAAACCAGATTATTTTAGCCTTTTTTCTCGTGACTATTAGTGAGTATTTTAGCAAAAGGCAAACCAACTAACAAGTTGGAGGAGGACTCAGGACAGACATGGAAATATATTTAAAAAAAATCTAAATGGGGCAACAAAACCCGATATTTTTAGCCATCTTTCTGAAAACAAATACAGAAATGTTACTATTTTTTCTGGAAACAAAACCAGATGCTTTAGCTGTAGCCATTTTTCTGGTGACAAAACAAGATTATTTTAGTCAAAGTCACACCGATTAACAAGACAACTCTACTGTGCTATTTTTCTGTGAAATAAACTTGAATGATTTAAAAATTGGCTCACGACTTGATGATATGGAAAAATGTTTTTCTTCCTGAGGATAAACCATTTGAGAAGCACTCAACTCACACATGCTGACTCCAAATCATCATTGATGCAGAACCAGCAGACAATAACCAACATTATGTTTCATGTTCATTGGAAATTCCCCCGACAGCTCGTACAGCAAATGAATGTTTGTCTTGATACAAAGAATAACGTTAGATAACTTAGCATCAACTTAAGACAATGATGTTGCCTAGCTAGCTAGGACTTCACTTACATCTCTCATTCCTCGCTTTTTCTTCATTGCTGCGGGCGAATAACTTTCTGATATCCATCTAGGAGTTACAGTTTGAGTCAAATCAAAATCAAAATAATGTAATTAACAAATTGTTGTTGGCTAACGTTACCTACCTCAGCAGTGATTCGCAGCCCCCCCCCCCCTCTCTTTTTCTCTCTCTCTCTCTCTCTCTCTCTCAAACGAAGTCTCGATCCACACGTGAATAAATTACCATATTAATTAGCCATGTGCTCATTGTTAGTGGAGTGAATACAGTAGCAAGCAATTACCATACTAAGTAGTATGTGCGCTGTTGTCTATGTTATGTAGACTTAAAACTCTGAAGTGTTTGTTTTTTTACTGGTGAAATTTTTACTGGGGCACTGCAGATCAACAGTGGGGCACGTGCCCCACTGAAATATGTCTGGCGACACCCCTGGCTGTAAGTATGTATGTAATGTAGTAACAGGCACATTTTAATAACATGTAATATTTACGTATTTTGATCATTTTAAGCATACAGCGGTATATTAATTTCACAAACGCATCACAATGATTGCATTTTCTGGATTTATGACTTTATGAGAGCCAACAAACAATAAAACATAACTTATTGTACAATGTCTGCTCTCCCTGAGATGCCGGCTATTGAGTAGTTCATATATTCTATTTAGATAAAGAATGACTCATAATCTTCACAAAGAAAAAAGGGCTTTAAAACCAAGCATCTTTTTGTGTCTTTGACATTCACGGGTCTAAATTAGATGCCAATGTTGACCTATATTGTCGGATTATGTTCTCATCCTTCTAGTATCAAGGTGAGGGGCATGATTTATGATCTAGAATCAATTTTCATGAGCTACGAGGCGAGGGCGCAGCTCACCAGCTGATGATGTCAATATAGCAACACAAGCTCATTAGCGCTCTGTGATCACGGCGCCCCTATAAAAAGATTGTATGCGTTAGCGCTTATAATAACAATATCCCTAACACATGGGTAATATTCAAGGCAAAAAATCAAACAAGAGTAATGTTGGTGGCTTTTGGATGGTTCTTTAGATGGTTTTATTGTTAGAATAAAGGACATCTTATTGAATCCATTGTAAGCAGACTTTTATTTACGAGTTAGAATGCATTTTAAGAAATACATACTTTCTTAATGAGTGTGAAAGATAGGCACTCTGCAGTTCCTTTTTAAGGCTTCACTCAATTTTGGTGAATGTTAAAGGTCCTGAGGACCCAAAAATGTCATCAAAGTGTTAAAAATAATATATATTTTTTTATTTTCAACGCTTAAATATCTGTAGATCAACTTCATATCTATCTGATGCCATTGTTTGATAGCCTTTTTTTTTTTTTTTAAGAAACCCCTTTTTTTTTATCGCAAAACCACAAAATTTGCAACATTTTTCCCAAAAATATTTTTCAAAATGCAATATTTGATGTGAAGTAATTGGGACCTTAAATCTGTTAATAATTCATAACATTTATTATGATTAAGTATTGTTTTAAGGCCCCAACTCACAAAAGTGTTAAAAATAAGTCATATATATTAATATGTATTATTTTTACTTTCAATGCTTAAGTCTCTAGATCAACTTCAATTTTGTCAATTATAAGTTATTTTTGGAGCAATGAGTTTTAAAGTAAAAAGATTAAAAATACCTGCATTGCAGCTTTGTGTAGTTTGTGTCAATATTGCAAAATGTTTTGTTACATTACACCAATTTGCCCTTTCGTTCCACTTCATGTGTTTTTTCAAAAGTGTTTTTTAAGATGACGCGGGCCGTTAAAAAAATCGCCCCGCACTTTGGACAGCACTCTCCTAAATAGTGTATGAGCGTACAAAAGTTGCCTAGTTGGTCTCTCTTGCCTCTCTGTGCACAAGAGAGAAAGCGTGGGAAGGCTAGATGGATTAGATTGTGCAGCTGTACCTAATGGAATGAATGTTCCTTGATGAAGACATACTGGTTTTATCTCTGGATAATATATATTTATATCTCTGTGTCCTCCAGGAGTTGATTAGGAAGGGCATTCCTCATCACTTCCGTGCCATCGTGTGGCAGCTGCTGGGCAACGCCACGGACATGCCAGTAAAGAATCAGTATTCAGAGTTGCTGAAGATGTCGTCCCCTTGCGAGAAGCTCATTCGTCGGGACATCGCACGCACCTACCCCGAGCACGAGTTCTTCAAAGGTCAGGATAGTCTGGGCCAGGAGGTCCTCTTTAACGTGATGAAGGTGAGGAGCGGTTCAGCATTTGGCAGTGTGATGCTTGACATTTATGAAGAGGTGGGACTGCTGTCCTTTTCTATTAACGTCTTTGTTTCCGCGTGTGTTTACATTCACAAGTTGGTAATGCGTTTTACTAGAAGACAGACACATGTATTCTGTTAGAATTTTAAAGTACTGTATATTGTTGCATATTAGATTGTCCTCTGCTTGGATGTAATGATATGAAAATCTCATACCACCATTATTATTATCATTAAATCATTATTGCATTATTGTTGAACATGTTAAAAAATTACTTATACACACTGAAATCTATTGACCAAGTAATTTTTAAATAATTCAAAATAAACAGACACACTGTTAGAAAAGCCACTATTTGGCATGTTTTGTTTCTTATGCTTCACTGATAGTGTTTGTCTTACTATTTTATCTATATTAATGGCTAAGATTGTATTGTTTAAATACTACTTTGTACTAGCACCTTTTGAAGATGTATTTAAATGTAAAGTGTGTAACAAACAAAATATATTATTAATATTGATTAGTGGCAGGCATTGTGGCGTCCTACTCTGTTCAGCGGTCCTGGAATGCATCGTAAAAACACCTCTGTCTCATGTCTGAGTATAAAACGATCACTGTGTTCCAAGAGAGCACAGTTTGTAGGTTCAATGTGCACAATCAATCATCGTATTTGCTCAGACAGTAATGTTTACTGTATATAGGTTTAGATTGGGGTATGTTGTTTCTTAATGGGATAATAGCCCTCGACTTTTAACTTTTTAACCTTTAAGGCAAGTGTTGCCTTAAAGGAGGGCTCATATTTTAGGGCACCAAGGCAAACATTTATTGATATGATTACTGACTGTTAGGTAAAGCAGTGTTGTGGTGTAAACCTAATATCATCATGTCAATTGTAATGTCTAATAAATAGACTGTAGATAAGCATTATTCTTATACTTATAGACAAATATATTTTTGTATTTTTTTGTATTCTTTAATACATCATTACACGATGCCTTTGTCTCTATTTTTTACATTTTGATAGAGAGTTTTTATTCATTTATTTAATCTAAGTTAAGTACATTTATATGTACATGTAGATGCTTTATCGGGACAGATCCATTAAGAGTTTGAGCAGAAATGTGTCTTATAGGAATTATACTAATTAATAAAACATGAACAGAATGCTGTGTTACACCTTAGTGACATAAAAAAAACACAATTAATGTAAAAAAAAAAAAAACCTGGTGTTTACTTTTTGATATTAAAATAAAACATAAAGCAGTTTGGTTAATGAAGAGGAAGTCCAATAAACAAGCTTAGTTCTTCAACGCCTCCCTAGTGCTTCAGTACAACAGTTTGGCCAACAAAAAAACCCGTAGTGATACCTCCCACATTCGATGAGATGACTAAACATTTGAGCTAGTATTGATGTTATTTGAACACTGATACAGTTTGCAGTTAAATAAAGGACGAGTGAACATCCATGTTAACAAAGTAAAGACTTAATAAACATTGCCTGCTGCAAAACATCAAATTGTTTTCTCCTTCGCTGTATACTTTTAGTGTGGGGACAAGTGTCTCCAATATTGTCCACACCTGTCTCCATCTAAACACAGCAGTGGGCTCTTAAAAGCACGGCGGGAAGCGAGGGGAAATTATGTTAAACCAAGCACTTTGCTTCATTTACTCCGAGGGGAAATCTCCGCAGCAAAGTCTGTGTCGTTAGTCCGCCATGATTATCAAGCCAAACACCGCTATTACGCATGCGCCTGACTTCGTGTTGCTGAAAATGCATTAATAAATGACGGCTTTTGGGTAATTAAAAAATTAAACGGTATGACTAACCGTCAGGGATTTTATCGCAAAATTATCATTATACCGTTTATTGTTATACCTCTCATCTATTAACGAGTAAAAAGTCAAGGGCAGTCATGGCATGTTCTTGCCGCAAATGTTGGTACATTTTTTGGGCATTTCAGCGAAAGACGAGGGCGGTCGCAGCACTTGCCGAAGTTGCCGCGGTTAAATTCAAGCCCTGGGGTAAGACTTTAATGTCCCTTGTTTTCTTTAATGTTAGCATTTAAACTAGCAAGCTGCCGCCAGTCAGTCCGTGAGTTTGTCCAAGTGCAGTTACCAATCAGTTTTTAAATACAAAATCTTTAAAAACGGTAATGCTAACGTTCGAGAGTTTTACTGCAGTTATCATTAATACTGTTTATTGTATACTGAGGCTTGTTATAAACTGCATACATTATTGCATGTATTATGTTTTAAATTTAGAGCCACACTTTTCTTTGCTACTGGTATAAGAGAAGATTTTTATTTTCAGCATCAAGTGTCTTTGTAGGCTTTCAAAACACCTTTGTAGCAATGCTGGCCTTTTAGGTGGCTGATAAGGTTTGATGTGTTGAAACTCAAGGTTTATTTCCCTCCTCAAGGAATGTTTGCAGTACATTTGGTGCAAATAGGACACTTAAAGTCCTACATTACCGATGCAATGTTTGTTTACAGTAGGGCTGCAACCATCTCTTAAATCGATTAATTTGATAAGGTTGATTCGGTGGCTTTGATTAATCATTAAATGGGTGTAGTTCCTAAAAATGTGTGCATTTATTCTGATTAACTTGTTGTTGTTGAAAGTGCAATTTCAATGTTGTGTATTTATTCATAGAAAAAAAATGAAGATTATGGCAAGCAGAATTTTTTTTTTCCCCACAGTTTACCCTAAAATACATATTAAGGCTGTAAAGTCGGATTATCCGATCACTCGATTAATGGATGTCAAAAAATCCATAGATTATTCGAATACTGAAATTATCAATAGCTTCAATCCTAGTTTACAGTGAGTTTTACGACAGGCCGTTTACAGCATTACACTTAAGAGCAAAGGAGCGTTTGATTTGCTCACTCGAACAACTTCGGGTGAAGTCGCCTCACTGAAAAAAAATGTTTTTTTGTTTTTTTAAGTTATTTAAGTTATTTTTAATGTTATCGTATTTATCGGTATGACATCATAATTCCTCATTTTGCCTGACAATTATAGGTCCAATACTTAGCTTGCACCCTTAGAAAATATACAGTATTGGGTAGTAGTAATATACTGAACATTATCAATAGGGGTGTCAAAAAAAATTACTTTTGGAATGAATGGCGATTATTTGTAGCAAATCTTAATCGATATAAAAAAAATCCAAAATAAATTTTTTTGTCTTTTTTTTGTGTTGGATACTTCTCTTGTTTGACTTCATTAAATGTTTGAGTAGAATTTTATTAAACAAACACGTTTTCTTTTAAGTAATATAGAAATGTATTTTGATCATATTAAGGGGGAACTGCACTTTTTTGGGGAATTTTGCCTATCGTTCACAATTATTATGAGACAAAACCATGGATTATTTTTTCAATGCATTCTAAAGAGTAAATAAATGCATCAAATATCCGCTTACGTTGGAGCCTACGGGTGCCCCTCAATTGTGCCTATAAAGCCTTTTAAAAAAAACATCCTAACATCTCCAATAACTTTAGGAATGAATCCCGATTCTTATTTGGAGCAATTCTTGATCGATTAAAAAAAAATCTAAAATCTATTTTCTTGTACTTTTTTTTTTTATCCGCTTAGGCAGATCATATTGTCAAGAAAGTGTTGGCCACTTCTCTTGTTGCCTTTTTTGTATTTGACTTCATTAAACGTTTGAGTAGAATTTTATTAAACAAAACCAGTTTTCTTTTAAGTAAAATAGAAATGTATCAACGCTGTTTATCTTTTATGGAGGAATGTAGTTGATGATAGAACTGACACCGAATGTTATTAAAAAAATATTCATTTTGAATTGAATAGTTTTGAATCGTTTCTGAATCGAATGTTTACCCCTAAGAATCGAATCAAATTCAATCGTGTGGTGTCCAAAGATTCACTGCCCTAATAATCAATAGTTTATAAATAGTATAATAATTTTGGCCCTAGAGCAAATGTGATTGAGGATTATATTACCTTACAAAATTATGTTATGAGCCAAATGTAAAGTCAGAGGGGTTTCTTTACCTGAGAAGGAAGCCGATAAAGACGGCTTGTCTTCTATTCAGGGTCTACTGATTTAATTATGCTTGCAAACAGGTGGTGCAAAGTTACTCCTTAAGTGAGTCAGCACTTTTTTCTGTGACTCGCACACGGCAGTGACCATCTTATACCTTTTAGGTTGTCTTATATTTGTGCCAATAAAATAGCTCGGTTGGTAGAGCGGCCGTGCCAGCAACTTGAGGGTTACAGGTTTGATTCCCGCTTCCGCCATCCTAGTCACTGCTGTTGTGTCCTTGGGCAAGACACTTTACCCACCTGCTCCCAGTGTCACCCACACTGGTTGAAATGTAACTTAGATATTGGGTTTCACTATGTAAAGCGCTTTGAGTCACTAGAGAAAAGCGCTATATAAATATCATTCACTTCACTTCACTAAAGTGTACAGTATTGTATTGTAGCTTATCATGTGGGTAGTTTGGTAAAAAAAAAACAAGTTAAAAAATAAAGTCCTCACCAGTCATGGAGGGACGTTTTCAAACACATCTTAATGCTGGTAAATGGAAATATGCAAAAAATGTCTCTTCTACTCTGGAAATTAAAAAAAAGTGAAAGATCTGATTGTTTCTTGCAGACTTAACATGTCAGCCAGTGTGACCTAAAATAAATATTGCCAATCATTCACAATTCTTATGTAAGAAAACACCACATATTTTATATATTTTTTGGATTGTAAATCATCATTAAAAGCTCGCAAAAGTCAGCTAACAATGGAGGTAATTGGATTTTATAAAATACTCTAAAAATAATCAAAAACTTTCATCAAAGTTGCATATACACGCTGTTAGTAGATATGTAATGTAGTAACAGGCTCATTCATTATAACGTAATATTTGCGTATTTTGATCATTTTAATGGGGAACTGCACTTTTTTGGAATTTCACAATCATTATGAGAGACAAGACCATGGATTTAAAAAAAATGCATTCTAAAGAGTAAATAAATGCGCTAAAAAGTCTGCTTACATTGGAGCTTATGGGAGCTGCTCAATTTAAAAACAAAACAAAACATCTTCAATAAAGTTTTATTAGACATGATGTAAGTATAAATGTAATGTAGTAACGGGCACACATAAGAAGCATAATTTATGATCTAGAATAAGGTTTGACGAGCAAGGAAACAAGGAAGCAGCTTATCAGTTCATCATGTCAACATTGTCACACAAGCTCGTGATGACGGTGCCGCTATGAATAGTTTGTCTTCGTTGGCATTTATATTAACAATATCACTAATACTTGGTTAATATTTAAGTCACGAAATGTAAATGGAATGTTGTTGGAGCTTTTTGGATGTTTTTTATTGTGTTTAATGGTTGATTTTACAAGTTAAAAAGCATTTTAAAAAAATTTCAAAAAACTTCTGTTGTCTTTTCTTTCATAAAAATTGTGAAACTCCAAAAAAATTGCAGTTCCCCTTTAAGCATTCAGCAGCAAATTAATTTCACAGACGCATTGTAACGTTCACTTTTTACTTTAACTCCCACTTGTAGCATACTTCATGACAACAAACAATGACTGCAAATGATGATCTAAAACCTTATATTTTTTAGGCTGAGCTACAAGTTTTCGAAGCTGTGTGCAAAACAGATCCAGCAAGTACTGCAGCAGTATTGTTAGGTGCTAAACAAGAAATACAAACTACAAAAATAATTAGACAATCACTTACTGTACAATGTCTGCTCTCATTTGGATGCCGACTGTCCATATCTACCCACTTAGGTAAAGAATTAATCATAATCCTCATGCAGGTAAAAAAAATATCGAAGTTGGTCAATTTCTTGGTTTATGGCCACATTCTACTAAACAAGTGAAAGCTATTATTTATAATTTAAATTTAACTTTCACCAAATCAGAGGGGATGCAGCCGCTCACCATGTTTATACAGCAGCATAACTTAAGTTAGTTACCTGTCTGTGATCAATGCGCTGCTAAAAGTAGTTCATCTGCGTTTGTGCTTATAGGCACTAGGCCACCTACTCAGTGGCCTAGTGGTTAGAGTGTCCGCCCTGAGATCGGAAGGTTGTGAATTCAAACCCAAACGCTATAAAAATGGGACCCACTACCTCCCTGCTTGGCACTCAGCATCAAGGGTTGGAATTGGGGGTTAAAACACCAGAAATGATTCCCGCGCACGGCCACTGCTCCCCTCACCTCCCAGGGGGTGAACGAGGGGATGGGTCAAATAAAGAGGACAATTTTCACCGCACCTAATGTGTGTGTGACAATCATTGGTACTTAATTAACTTAATAATAACAATGCCACTAACACTTGGTTTATATTCAGGTCACGACATGTAAACGGATTATTGTTGGTAGGTTTTGGCGTTTTGTTTTTTAGAGGTGCCTTATGGGCCTTCTATTTGCCGCATTTTACGAATGAGAATGCATAAAGAAAGTAAAACGTGTTTTCTGGTCATACATAGGCATTGTGAATGATGCAAAGTAAAAAAAAAAAAATACTAGTTCCTCTTTTTTAAAAATGTTGTTTTGTGAATGTCATTTGTCTGTTTTTTAGGCGTACTCCCTTGTGGATCGAGAGGTGGGCTACTGCCAAGGCAGCGCGTTTATTGTTGGTCTCCTACTCATGCAGGTAATGTCACTATGGCAATTAGTGTCACTCCATATAGCTGGTAATTACCATTAAAAACACAGGTACAGTGGATTATGGGAAAATATGCCTCACAATTGTAGTATGTATGTTTTATGATTTGTATCAACCTGGAACTAATTAATTCCCTTTATGGGGAAAAGACTAACATGTTTGAAATTAGAATAACTTGGAAGTCAACCAATGCCAGCTGGCATTTCCTCTGTATTTGTAGTACTTTTTTTGTAGTACATTATCTCACAAACGTGAGTACACCGTTATTGGACAATGACACTGATGCAATCTAAAGTAATCAGTGAACAGCTCGTATAACCGTGTTGATATACTGTCTCTTTAAAAATAAATTCAACAGACAGCCATTAATGTCTAAACCACTGGCAACAAAAGTGAATACACTCCTAAGTGAAAATGTCCACATTGGGCCGACCATTATTTTTGTCCTCATCCACTGCTCCACGACGACATCACAGCTGGTGGACGTTGGCGACCTCGTGTTACATCCACCAGCTCAATGATGTCGTCCTGAAGAAAAGAAAGGCAATCATTGAAGCCCTTGTTTTAGCCAAAGAGCACTGAGGCAGTGCTGGAAAATAATGGTAGCCACTTTTGATTGTGGATTGACAATCACAAAAAGTATTACAGTTGGCCCTCACTGTTAATTGGTTCCGCACATGACCGCGATAAATGAATTTTTGCAAATAGGAATCATTAATTATAAATATTTTTCATTGATAGAGTTTTAAAAAATACAATTTGTACCTTCTAAACAAAAGTTTCAATATCATGCAAGTTTTTTAGACATGAAATAACTCCTTTTAGTCACCTTGACACTGATCGGTTTGGGCTCATCTAGTGACCAATACTATTGCAGTATTGATATTTTTAGTTAGCCATTTTTATGCCTGAAAATAGATAATTCAAGACCAACAATTTATTTGAATATGCTCTTTTTTTTAATCCAAAAAATATTTGCTTTCTGGTAAAGCCTCAATGTTTGAAGCGCAATGCAGCGAAGGTCGACCGTACCTGTTTTTTTTTTTTTTAATAAAATGTATTTCTATTTATTTTTTTACTCATGGAACTGCTTCCTCGCCTTCTCTCAGATGCCTGAAGAGGAGGCGTTTTGCGTCTTTGTGCGTCTGATGCAAGAATACCGTCTTAGAGAGCTTTTCAAACCCAGTATGGCCGAATTGGGCCTCTGCATCTACCAGTTTGAGTATCTTCTGCAGGTAAATGGGAAGCCGGGTGGTGTTTCATCCACAAGGGGGCAGCAAAGTTACATCCTTGAAAAAATACTTGTTTTTTTTTTATCTCAGGAGCAACTTCCAGAGCTTAACGTCCATTTCCGGTCCCAGAGTTTTCATACATCCATGTATGCATCATCCTGGTTCCTCACCTTGTTCCTCACTTTCCTCCCTCTGCCTGTTGCCACACGTATATTTGACATTTTTATGTACGAGGTAGGAATATTTCAATATTTTAGAATGGATAGTGCTGAAGTTTTGCTATTGTCCCTTCAGCGATATGACCTTTCTGCAGGGCCTGGAGATCATCTTCCGTGTAGGCATGGCCATCCTGCAGTACAACCAGACGGACCTCATTCAGCTGGACATGGAGGGCATGTCGCAGGTAAGCAGCCACTGATGCACATTTTAAGTTGACGAACATGTTTTACTAGGGCTGTCCAATAATTGAAATATTCAATTACGATTTATTACATTTCGCCCCTAGTTAACTATTTATTAGTCGTGATTAATCACAGCGAGATGGAAGTTTTTGTTTTACAAAATTTGAGTATCAAACCAACACCAAGTAGTTACACTATTGGTCATACCAATGCTGCTACTAATATATACTTCAAATTGTCAACATCACTAAATGATTAACTTTTTTTAACACAATTATAATCTGGCAAATACACAGAATATCAATTTAATTTAATTTCCTGTTATTTAAATCAATGTGGTTTGCTCTTCGTCTGTGTTCTGGGACCTATTTACTGAGCTTGTAAACAAAAACAACAACAATTTTGATTCTAAAAAAGTACTGATCTAACCACTGTAGTAGTATTGACAATATACTGATACTATTGTTATCGTACTGTTAGTGTCAATATTTGTGTCGACCCGCCCAGCTTTGTTTGCAGTAAAGAATTCTAGCTTGCCGTTAGCATATCCTCCCACGGTGTCTAGTAAAGCATGTTTAGCTATTCCTCGTCCTCCAGTGATGATACATACACGAAACTTAGTTTATTTGCTGCCATGAAGGCGAAGACTACTGATTTAGAAGAGGTTTTGCATGCTGTAGTGCGTTGAGGACTCGTTTGTTCGCTTGTTGCTGTCAAATTTTGAGGGCAATGCTAAAATGTGCCATTGTCATGCATCTTCACAATATAATAGAGATGTAAAGGTATCAAATCTGGCTTCACGGTGGAAGAGGGGTTAGTGCGTCTGCCTCACAATACGAAGGTCCTGAGTAGTCCTGGGTTCAATCCCGGGCTCGGGATCTTTCTGTGTGGAGTTTGCATGTTCTCCCCGTGACTGCGTGGGTTCCCTCCAAAGACATGCACCTGGGGATAGTTTGATTGGCAACACTAAATTGGCCATAGTGTGTGAATGTGAGTGTGAGTGTTGTCTGTCTGTGTTGGCCCTGCGATGAGGTGGCGACTTGTCCAGGGTGTACCCCGCCTTCCGCCCGATTCTAGCTGAGATAGGCACCGGTGCCCCCCGCGATCCCAAAGGCAATAAGCGGTAGAAAATGGATGGATGGATGGAGGTATCAAATCTCACGGTATTGAGGAAATGGTCCGATATTGTGGTATATGTACAACACCCCCCCCCCCCCTTCCGTCCCTCGACCCCCACAACTTTGCTTAAAAATTTTGTGTGTAAAATGAATATTTAGGATGAACAAACTTGCTGTAATTGAACACAAACATAATGCTAAAATGGTTTAGTTGTACTACAAACATGTATATTAAGTACAAAGAATTGTGCAGGGACATCCACTGCTTCAAGCAAATATTAAAAAAAACTTAGTTTAAAGTGACAATGTAAGCATCCAATATAAAATAATAAAATAATAATAATCTTCTTTAGTGTTTTTCAACCTTTACCGTCTTACAGCAGTGTCCTCTACAGTAGACATTTTTTATATCAGTCTGGAATATGCTGTTTCTAAGAAAAGTTAACTTGTAATTTAACTTATAATAATGTACATTTTCTGCGATGAGGTGGCGACTTGTCCAGGGTGTACGCCGCCTTCCGCCAGATTGTAGCTGAGATAGGCCTCAGCACCCCCCGTGACCCTGAAGGGAATAAGCGGTAGAAAATGGATAGATGGATAATGTACATTTCTCTCAAACTGATGTTTGGTTTCGCTCGCTTCAAATATATTTTCTGGGTGATGGTTTTATGATGTGGGGAATTGTCTAGGATGCTGCCCTCCGGCCAAGCGCAGCTCGATAGAGAGACCAGCATTGGAAAATCAATGGATGGATTGAGGGTTCCTCAAGAATTTTTTCAGTTTACTTTTTATTTCCTGCTCTGTAAACATTTTTTTATGGGTGATTTCCCTTGGCGTGCTGCGGCGTCACGGGCTGAATCTGAGATAAAAGGGGTGCGCTTTTCTCCGCAGAATGCAGACTTTCTTACCTCTGCCAAAGAGTTTATGTTTTCACCGGGGTTTGCTTGTTAGCAACATAATTCTAAAAGATCTGAGGACATTTTGATGAAATGTCCAAAAACAACAATTTGCCAACGTACTCCACTTCCTGCTTACGGCGTTCCACGGCCCCATCTTGCCGGTCCCGCACTGAGCAGAAGATTTTGGGAGACTTAGTTTATTTTCAGACCCGGCCAACACTAAAGCGGCAGAAAAGAATTACGCACCAGGTTTTTGTTTGACACCATCACACGTCACAGCATTTTTGTGAAGACTTTATAACTGAAATACTGTGATAGTTACAAAACCGTTACACCCCTACAATAAAACAATAGTATCAAAAGCTCTATAATCGGCCAAACTTATATCATTTATATCGTATATATTCTTTATAGCGCAACCTTAGCTGCTAGCAACTAAGACGTGGCATTGGACAGTGGCATCTACTTATAGACAGTAGATAGAAATAACTTTGATCTTGTCGAGAGAAAGACCCGCCAGGGCTTTGAAGCTAATTTTCCATCCAATATAAACTTTTCTTTGTTCATTTATGCACGCCATCTGTTCACACTTGTGGCTGTACATCAGCTATAAAACCTCTGCTTTTCCCCCCACTACGGTATTGACTGACGGTCACACAGAACACATGAATGAAGATAAAAAATAGAATAGTTAAAGAAATGTTTCGTTAACTCGCATTAACCTTGACAGCCCTAATTATTAATTAACAAATACTACTATCATTGATTGTTACTATTTTTTACACGTTTAGCCTGCACACACATAAATGTATTATTATAAATTATTTTTAACATAAAAATGGCAAAAGTTGGTAGGATAAGAGATACTTAATGGGAATAAAGACAATATTACCCAAATGTTTTGACTTTTTGCATAATTAATAATACACAAAACAATAATTCTTAAAGGATTTTCTTTTACATAGAACTATAAAGTTAAGTTAAAGTCCCAACGATAGTCAAACACACACTCGGTGTGAAATTATCCTCTGCATTTGACACATACCCATGTTCACCCCCTGGGGGGTGAGGGAAGCAGTGAGCAGCAGCGGTGGCCTCGCTCGGGAATCATTTGGTGATTTAACCCCCAATTCTTACCCTTGATGCTCAGTGCCAAGCAGTGAGGCAATGAATGGTTGGAATTGGGGGTTGAACTAAACATGTGCAAAGCAGTAGTCAAAGCCGAACAGAACGTGTCGATCATATGGTTGGCTTTAAATACATTTTTTTGCAATTTCTGCAAAAATACTCGTTGAACAAATACACTTCAACTGAAAATACATTCAACGTTGGAATATTTTGGCTTGCATGTATTCAGACCTTATGGAAGTAGGTGATGCTGTGAATGAAGAGTCAAAGTATTGTTTGCGACAATAAGCAAAATAATATACATATTTTCTTTGCATCCTTACAGCAAAGCAGGCGCTATTGCAGCAACAGTGAATCTCCCATGTTCCTTGTAAAGTGTGCGGTGTGCATTAAACATGAGGGAGCATCTTTGCGGCATCACTAATCCCTCATGTCGCCCACGTCTTCCAGCATTTCCAGAAGGTGATCCCCCACCAGTTTGACAGCTGCCCAGACAAGCTGATCCTCAGGGCCTACCAGATCAAATACAACCCCAAGAGAATGAAAAAGTAAGGGGTCCTCATTACCTCCTAGCCTCTGGCATCAAAACACAGAGCCAAATTAATGTTGTTTATCATTTCATTTAAATATGGGATACAAAACCACTCAAACCTTATCTGTTTTCACCAGGCTTGAGAAAGAGTATACCACCATCAAGAATAAAGAAATGGAGGAACAAATTGAGATCAAGGTGTGTGTTTAAAGATAAGTAAACAAATGTGTGTAGACAAGACAATTGTTCAGCATTTAAACCTCTGGGAATAAAACAAGCGTAACTGGTGTTCTCCTATAATCAAAGTAGTTGAGATCAACAGCGCCTCTGCTGGTTACAACCAAGTAGTGCCCTCCATTTGATCCCAGTCGCTTCAGTACGCAATCAACAATGTGGCAATCAATTGATCGACTAATCGGGTATGCATACATCTCTGTAACTGTCTGCTCTTGTGTTCAGAGGCTGCGCACAGAAAATCGACTGCTGAAACAGAGGATTGAGACCCTAGAGAAGGTAAGAGACGAACCTGAGGGGGACACAGTAGCACATCTGTATTGCTATTAATACACTGGACCACATTACCTACGATATATACACTTTCCAGCCTCACAATACAATTCTAGTTGCACATCGTAGGGATCCACAAGTAGGGGTGTCCCGATCCAATATCCGCAAAAAAACAAGTTTAGGGTTAGCTTGAATCTAAAATCTCCGATAGTAGTCCTGCAGCGTGTTTACTTGTGCAAAGGTAGATAGCCAGATAACATCTAAATGGCGTCCAATAACCACTCAAGGTTGGTCTTTCCTTCAATTTTAGTGAAATGATTTACAAAAGGTAAACATGGTACACTATAGGCCAGTGGTTCTCAAATGGGGGTACGCGTACCCCTGCGGGTACTTGAAGGTATGCCAAGGGGTACGTAAGATTTTTTGAAAATATTCTAAAAATAGCAACAATTAAAAAATCCTTTATAAATATATTTATTGAATAATACTTAAACAAAATACGAATGTAAGTTCATAAACTGAGAAAAGAAATGCAACAATGCAATATTCAGTGTTGACAGCTAGATTTTTTCTAGACATGTTCCATAAATATTGATGTTAAAGCTTTCTTTTTTTGTGAAGAAATGTTTAGAATTAAGTTTATGAATCAGATGGATCTCTATTACAATCCCCAAAAAGGGCACTTTAAGTTGATGATTACTTATGTGTAGAAATATGTATTTATAATTGAATCACTTGTTTATTTTTCAACAAGTTTTTAGTTATTGTTGTATCTTTTTTCCAAATAGTTCAAGAAAGACCACTAAAATTGAGCAATATTTTGCACTGTTGTACAATTTAATAAATCAGAAACTGATGACATAGTGCTGTATTTTACTTTTTTATCTTTTTTTTTTTTTCAACCAAAAATGCTTTGCTCTGATTAGGGAGTACTTGAATTAAAAAAATGTTCACAGGGGGTACATCACTGAAAAAAGGTTGAGAACCACTGCTTTAGGCTACTAAGAGCTAGCAGCTACACGGCAGCTTAGCACACAAGCTAGTCTTATGTAACTGAACAATATCGCAGTCTAAAACAGCACGTGTCAATATAATTAAGTTTAAAATCATTATAGTTACATATTACCAGAGTCTCCAAGGCAGTCGCGTATTAGAAAGTATCCAGTGTCTGCATCATTCAACTCACTGCTTCATGACTCATGAGCGTAGTAATTTAATGAATTATTGTAACCAATAGCTGTCGCAAAAAAAAGAAACAACCACATTAAATTCAGCAAAAGTCGATCATAAGGTGGATGACGTTCATACCTACCATTGTTTTTGGAGTCATTTCACTTGATAAGGAGTTTTGCAACATTTCACACTACAAAATATTAAAACAATGTACCTTTGATTCGTGCCGATATATATCTGGTTAAAAGTGGCTTGGGCTCCACGCTAAGTTCCAGGCTAAACTGGGACCCAAAGTAGAATTTTATTTAGGGCCTCCTCCTCCCATTACAGCATATTTTCTGCTTTGTATACACAATTTTTTTGTTTAATTCGATGCATGTTTTGTATTATACCAATTTAATGGGGTTTGATTGATTGATTGAAAGTTTTATTAGTAGATTGCACAGTACAGTACATATTCCGTACAATTGACCACTAAATGGTAACACCTGAATATCAATCAATCAATCAATCAATCAATGTTTATTTATATAGCCCTAAATCACAAGTACCTCAAAGGGCTGAACAAACCACAACGACATCCTCGGTAGGGACCACATAAGGGCAAGGAAAAATTCACATATGTGGGCGACCCCCCCCAGGGGACCGAAAGCAATGGATGTCGAGCAGATCTAACATGATATTGTGAAAGCCCAATCCGTAGTGGATCTAACGTAACCGTGAGAATCAAGTCCAAAGTTGATCCAATATAGTAGCAAGAGTCCCATCCAAAGTGGAGCCAGCAGGGAACCATCCCAAGCGGAGGCGGATCAGCAGCGCAGAGATGTCCCCAACCGATGCATAGGCGAGCGGTTCATCTTGGGTCTCGACTCTGGACGAGCGGTCCATCCTGGGTCCCGACTCTGGACAGCCAGTACTTCAAATAAGTTTTAAGATGACACTTAAATTATTCTACTGAGGTAGCATCTCGAACTGTTACCGGGAGGGCATTCCAGAGTACTGGAGCCCGAACAGAAAACGCTCTATAGCCCGCAGACTTTTTTTGGGCTCTGGGAATCACTAATAAGCCGGAGTGCTGGGAACACAGATTAATTGCCGGGACATACGGTACAATACAATCGGTTTTTCAACTTGTTTAAGTCGGGGTCCACGTTAATCAATTCATGGTAATACATTGTTCAATATTTTGTGGGTGCGAAATGCAAATTTAACATATATAAGACATTTATTTTATCAACGACCCTAAATCAACTGTGACCTGGATTGAGACCTAGTACATCTACCTTCCAAATTGGGGACTAATCCTATGCATCACGGAAGCCAATGAGACCATGTGAGGAAATTTGCCATCATATTCCTGTCAGTGACAAAGCAGGGAGCAGCAAGGAATACCGTTGCAGTAAACATTTTTAATATGAAGTGCCCTGTCATTCATTAATTGACATATTATATGGGCTTCTTCACTGGGTCCTACGCTAGGCGTCTGTCCTGACAATAGGACAGGGCAACCCAGGGTTTCGGGCAATACTCACGGCTTCAACATCGGTATCGGAAGTGAAACGTATCAGGACACCCCTATATGTAACAATACTCTGACGGGTGTTGCTAATTTTTTTGCACCTTTTGTGTTGATAAATTGTGCTTTGTAGTTCTACACATACACAGCCGAGATTTTATGAGTATTATATTGATGTATTTTTGTTTTTCCACCTATTTTCTGAGTGATCTCTCACTGCTGCCTTTTCTTCTTTGCCTTTGTTGTTTCTCTACATATATGTTTCAATGGAATCGCTTCATCCTTCCTTTTTCCTCTTTTGGCTTTCGTTGTGGTCTTGTCTATTCCCGGGATCCCGTTGCTCTTTTTCATCTGTGTTCTCTTGTCAACCCCTTGTCCCGACCCTTCATTGCGCTGTAGGAGAGTGCTGCTCTGGCAGACAGACTCATACAGGTAAAGTACCTTCCTGGTAAACCACCTTCCTGCTGACCGCACTGTCCTCTATCTACCAACACCGTTTTTCACTTCCTCTTGTCTGCTGTTCCATATTAAACCTTTTCTTCAACGTGCATGATCAAAATACATGTTACGTTGAGCACAGGTGCATGCGTTGTCTATCCACGGTTAACTGTCCAATAGGAGATCCTGCATGTGGCATGTTATTACTTCAAAACTGGCAATAAAGTGCCCTAAGTAATAGTCATTGTGTTATTGTAATAATGTTTTACAATAATAATAGTAATTGTTTGCTTTCTTTTGAAGAGACTGCCACTTCTTTCTAGAACTTATTAATGTTTCTTATTGTACAAATTCTAGGGTTTTTATCCCTTCAAACATCCTAAATAAATTCAAAATTCAGCACAATCTGTTCAGCAAGGCCAAGCAAATTTTGAGGCTATTTTCCCAATGCAAATGATGAAACTGTTGCCTTTGGGAATTTTATGTTAACTGTAGTTAATATACCATCCATCCATCCATTTTCTACCGCTTATTCCCTTTTTTGGGGTGGCAGGGGGCGCTGGCGCCTATCACAGCTACAATCGGGCGGAAGGCGGGGTACACCCTGGACAAGTCGCCACCTCATCGCAGGGCCAACACAGATAGACAGACAACATTCACACACTAGGGCCAATTTAGCGTTGCCAATCAACCTATCCCCAGGTGCATGTGTTTGGAATTGGGAGGAAGCCGGAGTACCCGGAGGGAACCCACGCATTCACGGGGGAGAACATGCAAACTCCACACAGAAAGATCTCGAGCCTGGATTTGAACCCAGGACTGCAGGACCTTCATATTGTGAGGCAGACGCACTAACCCCTCTGCCACCGTGAAGCCTAGTTAATATACCATGCAAGTTAAAATGAAATCCAGCAAAGTGATGTATAACTAAACGTGCTACTCTCAAACCGTAAACACCAGCAAGTCAGCGGCTAGTGCTTGCAGCTAAGGTTAGCGGTCTCAAATTTCGGTAGGGAGTTGTTGTTTTTTTTTTTGTTTGTTTTTTAAATTGCATTAAGTTTTGATTGCAACTTTGTTGAATAAGTATATAAAAAAAAAGTATACACACCTTCTTTTAAGTTCTCATTCAACCCCAAGGACTTCTATTATAACTACAATTTTTTTACAGTGTGTAATCTGGTATGTTGCTTTTTCCATGAAAACCAAATTAATCTCCAAATAGTATTGTTTTGGTGTAACTGCACCCTTTAACAACTAGATGGCGCCAAAACCATGTTGCATAATTATCAGTGCTTTGATGTGAAGTGAAGTGAATTATATTTATATAGCGCTTTTTCTCTAGTGACTCAAAGCGCTTTACCTAGTTAAACCCAATATCAAATTTTTACATTCAAACCAGTGTGGGTGGCACTGGGTAAAGTGTCTTGCCCAAGGACACAACGGCAGTGACTAGGATGGCGGAAGCGGGGTTTGAACCTGCAACCCTCAAGTTGCTGGCACGGCCACTCTACTAACCGAGCTATACCGCCCCAATGGTCATCGTAAATAAGTTATACTGCCAATACACCGCCGAATTGCAATGAACATTATGTCGGGAATTTATATATGAAATGGCTGTATATATATGTATATATATATATATATATATATATATATATATATATATATATATATATATCCATTCATCCTCTACTGCTCATTCCCTCAGCTACAATTGGGCGGAGGGCGGAGAACACCCTGTTATTTCCCCTTGTATCTTAGTAGGCACAGTAAAAAAAAAATATTTTTGTTTACTTGTCTACCGTATGAAAATCAGTGTTGTCATGAATTATTGACCTATTCAAAGCTGTCATTACACAACCTCAATTATTCCATATATGTTTCAGTATATTGCATGTTTTGCATTTTCCCATTATTAAATGTTTTATTTTTATTTTGGACAGAAAGGCCATACAATATGAAATTAAGTTATGACACACTTTTATGGGTGTGTAGTCTGTAGTCAATCTTAATCTTGCCCAAGGGTTAAGGAAAGTGCTTTGTTTATAGGTGATAAACCAAGTAGTTTCTAGTGTGTCATCTTGTAATGAAACACTGTAAAAAAAAATAAAAAATAAAATACCACTGGCCAATAAAAATCAAGCTGCCTGGTCCACACTTTTTTAAACATACTACTAAATTTCCCATAAGCATGATGTGTCTTTACTTATACATTGTAACACTGTAGTTTGTATGCTATAATGTCAGACTTCCCTGCTTACTCTCATCCTGCTCTTGGCCTCCTATTCCAGGGTCAGGTGACCAGGGCACAGGAAGCGGAGGAAAACTACGTGATCAAGCGCGAACTGGCGGTGGTGAGGCAACAGTGCAACACAGCCAGCGAGAACCTGGAGAAGGCGCAGGACACCATTAGAGATCTACAGCAACAGAAGGTGAACAGAATTTTAATTTGGTGCTGCAAAAAAATACCACGTTTAACACCTCCTTTCATGCATCAGCACTCTTGGAACAAACCCACATGGGTCTTTATGGTGTCACTGATGTCATCCAGTTTGGATAATTGTCCATTATGCACACTGTGGCCATATCTGTCAATGTTTGTATTTGGAAATAAGAGAAATTATTTTGTGTGCAAGTACAAGATACTGACATAAATACACAACTGCTTTATGTCACAATCCCTTTGGGAACATAACGTAAATGGAAATATTGTGATTTACCTGGCTATTCGGGCTCATTATGTTGCAACATTACTGCTCATTTCCAGTTCTCGGTTGTATTGAAATATGTCAGCATCCTGTCATCTATTCCTCCATCCATTTTCTACAGCTTGTCCCTTTTTGGGGTCGCGGGAGGTGCTGGAGCCTATCATATCGCACGTTAAATATATATTAGTGGCTGTTCTACTGCCATATGCGGCTTAATTCTGATGTGAACACAGAGTAGTCAGATGGGATTGAAGTAATTTCTTAGCCTTAACTGACGTGTTGATTTTAATATTATTGATGATGTCAATGTCTCAAAGAGTGTTTCTCTGTTTGTTTTAGTACACAGAGCAGTTTGTAAGCGGTCTGCAGACGCAACTGGAGCAGTCCAAGCTGCGTGAGGCTGAGCTGCTTGGAGCGCTTAAGGAAATGCAAGACAAGGTGCTAGATCTTGAAAAGGTGAGCTTGCCAAGTCTAAACTACACGTCTGAATTCAGCTACCACAGTTTGAAAGGTGTAATTTTAGTATAATATTTAATTGTTTGGCACAAAACTGGAATCAGTCATGTTTAAATGGGGGTGGGAACTGTTTTGTAGAGTAATGATCAAAATATTTAACTATAGCAGAAGTCATTATAGAGATACTACAAATTAATTATTACCGTATTTCCTTGAATTGCCGCCGGGGCGCTAATTAATTTAAAACCTCTTCTCACTCCTGCGCTTACCAAAGGCATGCGGTAAAAGTAAGCATCCGCTAATTATTTCAAAACCTCTTCTCACTCCGGCACTTACCAAAGGCATGCAGTAAAAATTTGAGTGTGATGTAAGCTTGGACCTTAAATCCTACTGAACAGCTCTTAGTCTTCTTCCCTTTATGCAATTTCAAATTACTGGTATTGAAATTAGCCTCCTCCATTTTGAAAATGATGACAGGGGAAGTGTTACTCGTGACGTCACGAGTTTGACCAGGCGGTAATACTAAGCATGCGCTAATTATTTTGCGAAGCGAGTTTGACCCGGCAGTAATTCAAGGCAGGCGCATACTATATGCCCTGTGGCAATTCAAGGAAATGCGGTAATTTGATTTCGTAAACTGCATCTTAAAAATAGTTTTGTCTCAAAACAAGTTTGAGACAATACTGATCACAGCTGTAACCCGATTTTAGAACAATTTAACGGCATGACAAAATGGTAAAAAATAGATACAGTAATTTAAGGAATAAAACTTGTACATTGAATAAATATACTGAATTAAACATGTTTTAACTGACGGCGTGGTGCGGTTGGGAGAGCGGCCGTGCCAGCAACCTGAGGGTTCCTGGTTCAATCCCTAGCTTCTACCAACCTAGTCACGTCCGTTGTGTCCTTGAGCAAGACACTTCACCCTTGCTCCTGATAGGTCGTGGTTAGCACCTTGCATGGCAGCTCCCGCCATCAGTGTGTCAATGTGTGTGTGAATGGGTGAATGTGGAAATAATGTCAAAACCGCTTCGAATATCTTGGAGGTAGAAAAGCGCTATACAAGTATAACCCATTTACATTTATTTTTTGTGTAAATAATATGTTTATACTTATGTTTTTATAATCTTAGAAACAAATGTGAGGTGCTCCATTAGCCTGATTCTAGTTTTAGCTTTTTAAGTTAGCACATTGTGACAGAGGGCAGATGACTATTTTGTTCGTAGTTAACTTAAAATTAATTGCGATTAATCGCAGATCAATATAATTTTTAACCATTAATAAGTGTACCTGTTACAGATAAATTAGTTTCCTTTAATGAAATGTTTTTAAACATTTTAGTTTTTTAAACCGCTCAATACAAAATGGTCATAAACATGCTTTTAATGACAATAGAAAAGTTTACCTGCAGTGTGTTGGTTTCTTGACAGATTTTCTATTTTGTAAGAATACAGAATTTGTATTCCTGCTGTAGGAATACTTGCATTCAGAGGAGGAGCTACACCATGTTTAGGTAGCGGTTTCGTTCATTGTTAACACAAAATGTGCATTGTTACAATCATTGATTGTCAAAGATGTTTGGTAATGTGATATTTCTAACTGAAAACATGCTTCTGATATTCTGTACATTACGGGTTGTACAAGTTAATGGTCTTCATATTGCTGCATGACAATATTTTAACCTTGATTTATACATAAATTGTAATATTCAGCCTGTTAAACATTCTGTAATTGAGGACTATCAACCAGAGCATGTTATTAAAGAATGTACACTTTATTTCCTCCTGACAAGAACAAGTATGTGAATATATTTCTCATTTGATGTAATTGCTTTTAGAATAGGTAGAAATATCACAGATTACATTACAAAACCTTTTTGACAAACCATAATCGTAAAGTAAGACATTTTTCATTTTGCTTATTGTAGTAAGACCGGATGTGATGCGTATCGCTTTTATTGAGAACTTGCAAGTGTGTGATTTGTTTGAGAAGAGATGTCTTGACACGTTTTGATGACGTGAAGGTTTCCAAAATAGAAGTAACTCTAGACTTCCTGCATACCATCTTTCCTTTCTGCGGAGTTTTTACAAGAGCAGTTACAGTAACTATCTACATGTTATCAATGCACTAAACTGAAATCCAAACACAGAGGTGAAGCTCCACCTCTCTGAAAGCAAACCCTCCAACAGACATTTGCTGCAGTCCCGACGATCGTGGATGAAAATAGTTTTGTCTTGCCGGGAGAATGACTTGCCATAGCTTTAGATCTGGACTTTCCATAATGTACCCTTCTGCTGTCTATATGTGCCTGCTATTTGTTCTACTTGTGGCTCAACAGTAACTGTGAATCCAGGTACATTTTTTCCAGGTTACAGAATGCACGGAGGGTCAGACAGGACGCGTGCACATTAATCACACGTCAAAAAAATTATCACTGTTGAAGGAAATTATAGTTAACACGTTAATGTCGTGTTAACTTTGACAGCCCTAGTTTTAGTGAACGTTAGCCATATAGCTAAGCTTTGGGTTTTTTTGCGGCCCAATAAAGCTGTAAGCATGCTGCCGATACATTGTGCTGTTTATTTTAAAATGTTTTTCATATCCCAATCCAGAGGAGCAGCTGTTTACCTGATGAAAACAACATGGCAGCTATGCAGGAAGAGATGAAACAGATGAAACTGCGGGAGCTGGAGACGCTGCGCGCATTTAGAGAGATGCAGGACTCTGTCACCGAGCTCAATCAGCGCTGGCAGGTAACACACACGCTCACTCACGCCTCATATGATCCACACTTTTGCAGCACAGGGGAATGTACGAACTTGTCTTTGCAGCATCACATGTCCCGCGGTGGCGGCACTGGAGGCGGCGGCAGCCACTGGAAGGAATCCCCGAAAAAGAACGCCATGAATGAGCTGCAAGACAAGCTGATGACCATCCGACTGAGGGAGGCACAAGCCCAGGCTGAGCTCCGAGAGGTCAAATTGAAAGCTGTTCAACTGGAGAGCCAGGTCAGACATACTGCAGAATTGCAAAGTGTACTTTTATAATGCAGATAGTGCAGCTTTATATGCAATTATGTTTAAATTCGTAATTGTAAACACTTTAAACCTAAAAAAAAAATCAAAATAGGTTAGTCGTCCCACGCTCCGTCACGTTTAGAAATTTGTAAATTCACGTATTTTAGAAATAAAGGCATTATAAAGCATTAAATTGGCTAAATGAAGAAAAAAATATCACCGTAGTATCGACGACTAGATGAGACCAAATCAATCAGAGTACAATGTTCAGTAACGGAGCCACTGACTGGCTCATCCTCAGGCAGCATTACTATACTGCAGGCCCATTAAACTGGCGGCCTGCGGACCACATCTGGCTCGCCAAAGCTTTTAATTTAGCCCACCGAACATCACCGAAATAGGGTTGATGCAACCATTCAAACTAGGGTTGCTCATGCATGCAGTACTCCCGCTGCCCTGCATTGAGAAACAGAGTAGCATATGTGTCTCAATGAAGGAGCAAAGGGCGAGTAGAAGGAGATGGCTCTATCAACCCTGAAAAACATGGAGAGAATAAAAAAACTTTTAACAGCGACTGGACAACAAAGTATGAATGTATTGAAATTGCTGACTTAGTTATGTCTTTTGTATTCATGGTCGTGTAGTTTTTGGCTGTTTAACTCTGCCGATCAAAACTGGTTGAATACAAGTAGCGCTGAATTTACTTTAATTGTGTTAAACATGTGTGCAATGTTTGCGCGTGTATTAACACAAAACCTATTTTATCCATGTAACATACACAGTCGACATTGTACATGTAAAATGCACAATGGACGTTATAATTTTGTAATGCCTATTTTCATTATTACTAACCTAAGTAAAGGACTAGGTATAAAGAAATAAAATTGAGGAATAAGCACAAGCTAGCTGACAGACCTTTTAAGCGTCAGACAGATTGATCCAGACAAGCAGTACATCCCAGCAGGTAAGCTTCATCACAAAACTTCGTCAAACCTTTGTAAGTAGATATTCTGCATAAAAATATGAAGTTTGTTTTGTATTAAAATTGCTGACTTTGTGATGTCTTTTGTATTTGTAGTCCTGTTGTTTTTTTGTCTGAGAGTATAGCTCTGCCGATCAAATCTTGTCTCCCTAAATTTGGACAACAATGTTGCACGTTATGGTTAATTGTGATAAGTCGCAAACGAACATTGATAAACGAAGGAACTGTTAATATCTGAAAACAGGGTCAGAATTAAGTTATGTACCGTATTTTCTGGAGTATAAGTTGCTCCAGAGTATAAGTCGCACCTGCCGAAAATGCATGATAAAGAAGGAAAAAAACATATATAAGTCGCACTGGAGTATAAGTCACATTTTTGGGGAAATTTTATTTGATAAAGCCCAACACCAAGAATAGACATTTGAAAGGCAATTTAGAATAAATAAAGAATAGTGAACAACAGGCTGAATAAGTGTATGTTATATGACGCATAAATAACCAACTGAGAAGGTGTCTGGTATGTTAACGTAACATATTATGGTAAGAGTCATTCAAATAACTATAACACATAGAACATGCTATACGTTTACCAAACAATCTTTCACTCCTAATTGCTAAATCTGATGGAATCTTATACGTCTAGTCTCTTATGTGAATGAGCTATTAAGCTATTATTTGATATTTTACGGCAATGTGTTAATAATTTCACACATAAATCGCTCCCGAGTATAAGTCGCGCCCCCGACCAAATTCTGAAAAAAACTGCGACTTATAGTCCGGAAAATACGGTACTTATAGCGTACATATAAAACTTGGATTTTTAGAGTGTTTTATAGTCGGAATTGAGCGACTCCCATTGGCTCCATTGTGGGCTGACTTTTGCTAACGTTTATTTACAAGTTAGACTGCATTAAAAATGAACATGTGTTCTTGTCTTGCATAAAGATTGTAAAATGATAAATACTATTCCAAAAAAAGTGCAGTTCCCCTTTGATGGCCAGCCCGCTACAATGATTAAGAATCCCTTCTTTGTGGTCAGCAGTAGAGAGTGGGGAGAAGGAAGTGTCGCAAACGCTGTGGATACTGCCTGCATTTTTCAAACCACATATCGTTTTTTGGACGTACAGTGTATTGAACTAACTAGAAAAATGTTTTAAAACGTGGCAAAAGTCACTTAAAAGCACACAAAGTAGCACAGTCGCTAACAGCAACACTCCGCTCTTCTGACTGAACAAGCAGATATCGATCAGCCCGTGCATAATCGCTGTGCTGCAGGCCCACAATGGTGGCGCTGCAATACACGCAATGGGAAGATGGAGCGTTCGCACAACAAAACACATTTTTATTTGGTTCGTAGTTTGTAAAGCGAAAAGCTCGTACAATGAGGACTTCGTAAATCAAGGTTTAAATTGTATGTACAATTTAAGATGACCCTTAGTTATATATACTAGTATAGTATAATATTGGTGTAATACTAGTCTTTTTCCAACTCATATCCATGTCAAAAAGGCAATATGTACTCAAATTTATGATATAGTTGACTGAACAAAATGCTTAAAACAAGTACATTGGCATTTTAGAGAGTCACATTTTCTTGTTTGATTGGGTTATTATTTCAAATTATTTCATGAAGTTTAACCATGGTTTTAATAAAAATGAATTAAGATAAGAAAGTCGGTCGAACAGAAAAGTATATATTTTTACCTTTTATGTCAGATTTTTAATCTTGCTCGGATTTCAGTTTTTGCGGTGTAGAGCCGTCCTGTACTTTAGTGGCACATAGTTGCACATAATTGAGAACAACCCAACCAATAATGGATTGGAAAAGCTCTATTTAAACCCACCAACTAATCGTTTTGCCTTGACCTCCTCTTTTCTAGAATCAGATCCACAGCAAATTGATTGGTCGCCTTGAGCAGGAGCGTTCCGCCCTTCAGGATCGGCTCCAGATGCTGTCTAATCAGAACAAAGCTGTTCAGGCCCAGCTCAACGAGATGAAACGGAAGCAGGCCGAATGGGACTGCAAGGTGTGGATGGACGAAAATGAGTGGGAGAGGATGTGATTCACAGGGGAAGCATGGCTGATACGGAATAGAATTGATGAGTGGCAGTAAAAGTAGAAATGGGTAATCTCACATCGTTCTTTTTCAAAGAATAAAGAGGAGGTGATGGCGGTGCGACTGAGGGAAGCAGATAGCATGGCTGCCATTGCTGAGCTCCGGCAGAAGATAGCAGAGCTTGAAATACAGGCAAGTCAGCGTGTTTTGTGTCTTAATTTTCTGTAGCTATGAATGCGCATTTTGACCTTAAAACCTACTGTATTTTCTGGTCTGTAGAGCGCACCAGTATATAAGCGGCACACAAAATTTTTGAGAATAATTTTTTTTTCTCTGCATTTATTTAGCTGCACTGGACTATAAGCATATATATACTGTACATTGTGAAATTAGATATTTTAAATGTTTATTTCCATACCTTAATTGTTTCCAAACAGTGCCTGTAAACATTTAGGAACACCCGGAATTTTGAATATCAAACATTACGTTTCAAGTACTATGTTGTTGTTTTTTGCACATTCTCTATGTTCTGTATTGCTACAATAATTATAATAATAATAATGGATTAGATTGATATCGCGCTTTTCTATTATTAGATACTCAAAGTGCTCACAGAGAAGTGCTAACCCATCATTCATTCACACATGGTGGTGGTAAGCTACATCTGTAGCCGCAGCTGCCCTGGGGTAGACTGACGGAAGCGTGGCTGCCAGTTTGCGCCTACGGCCCCTCCGACCACCACCAATCATTCATTCACCAGTGTGAGCGGCACCGGGGGCAAAGGTGAAGTGTCCGACCCAAGGACACAACGGCAGCGATTTGGATGTCAATAGGTGGGAAGCGAACCTGCAACCCTCAGGTTTCAGGCACGGCCGCTGTACCCACTACGCCATGCCGCCCCATGACAGTTTGATTTCCTATTTTTGAATGTAAAGGTGAAACTCCCAAAAATATAATATCATGTAAAAGTCCATACATTTTAGCAATTAAACTTCAAGTATAACAGTCATATATATATTTATTTATATATATATATATATATATATATATATATATAGGTGTGGGAAAAATCACAAGACTACTTCATCTCTACAGAACTGTTTCATAAGGGGTTCCTGTTTCATGAAACAGTTCTGTAGAGATGAAGTAGTCTTGTGATTTTTTCCACACCTACATATTGCGCTCTACCACGGTATCGAGCAATATTCTCTGGATAATCCAATCAAGACACATATATATATATATATATATATTTATATATTTATATATATATATATAAACTCATTACATATATGACATACGTAAAGCTTTTATTTTGTATAATTTTGATGATCATGGTTTACAGTTTTTGAAAACCCAACATATTCTGAAATTTTCAATTCAAGGTTTTTATAAGCTGTAAGCCACAATTATAAAAATAGTCTTGAAAAATCTTTGAAATGCATGTTATTAGTTTTCCCTTAAAAATGTAATTACTAGTACGAACCAACTTTTGCACAATATTACATTGTTTAAAGTGTCACCTTTACTTAATTTATAACATTAAAGTATTTTAATTACTTGTTCAATTTAAACATCACAAAATTTCATATAAATAAAAAAAGCTAATGTTTTTGTGAGGGGGTTTTTTTATTTACAAAAATGGGCATGTGTTACATTTTTTTAAATACCAATTTATGCACCGTATAAGCACTGGCCCTGTTTTTAAAGTACCAATTTAGCACTAGTATCAGTTCAGATGTAAACTATACCCATCGCGATTTAGTGGCTATGAAGGAACCTATCAAGCGTCTGTATCAGGGGTCGGCAAACCAAAATGGTGAAAGAGCCATATTGGACCAAAAGTTTAAAAACATTAATCTGTCTGGAGCCGCAAAACATTAGGAGCCTTTATAAATGTCATAACTAAAGCAACACATGATGTCTATATCAGATGTAAAAACCTACTATCAAAATGACTATCGCATGCTGATGCAAATCTTCGTTGACAGAAATGTTGAAATGTAATATTTATTCTACAAATTTTTATAACATTGGAAAACATTAGTAAACGAAGGCTTCTCAGAGGGTGAGATAACTCCTGGAAATTACTGGCTTAGGTCGGCCAACGGTATAGATGTGTGTCCAAGTTAAAGGTAATGTCAGGCTGTCTTTTCAAATGGATTTATTACAATCTTTGCAAGATGGATTATGTTTGCTGTGTTTTATAACAACCGGGGAATGGGGTTGAAAAATAGTTGATTGGCTACAAACCATGTATGCAACAAATGTAGACAGCATATTATGGCATTGACTGTGATACATATGTGTAATAATGTGCACTGCATTGTCTCTGACAAACAAACTAATAAATAAACCAAAAAAGAGTTGTGGTTGCTCACAGATTTGAAACCCGGAAAACACTGCCCCAAGAGTTTTGGGCAGAGAATTTGTTGGCGGGAACAGTGTAGTAACTCTGCAGAAGCCTAAACCAGGTTTAACATTGATTGTCTTGGTGTGTGTGTGCATTTCAGAAGGAAGCAGGGCTGATCCAGGGCCAGCTGAACCACTCTGACTCCAGACAGTATATCAACCGGCTCAGGGACCAGATCACTGAGCTCAAAAATGAGGTTAGACGAACACACACACACACACACACACACACACACACATTTAATGTTTCAACCTTTGGTTGAGGCAAAGTGGTGAGTAATGCTCTTTTTTTATAAGTCATCGTAAATGTGGCAAAAAGTAATCACACTGTAGTCACACAGGAAGCAGCTTCACCACCTTATTTGTTACATCTCTGCACATACTTATTTTCTCCCAGATTCATGACACCTTGTCTCTCTTCATTTATTCAGGCTGCAGTGTTCGAGGTGGTCACGACTTATTTTTCTTGTAGTTGTATTTTACAGTTACTAGTTAAATCCAGAAACATCACAGAGGTGTGTTGACAAAAGTCACCATTCTAGTATGGTATCAGTGTGATACTAAAGTGTGTATATATTTTTTTGTAAATAATATATATATAGTATATTAGTATATATGTGTGTGTGTGTGTGTGTGTGTGTGTGTGTGTGCGTGTGTGTGTGTGTGTGTGTGTGTGTGTGTGTGTGTGTGTGTGTGTGTGTGTGTGTGTGTGTGTGTGTGTGTGTGTGTGTGTGTGTGTGTGTGTGTGTGTATTTTTATCATTTTTTCTACACTAGTACAAAAAATGTTGGTGTCATTTTGGTTATGGTTTACAAACTCGGGAAGTGAGTTTCTGGAAACAGGAAGGCTTTGAGGGCTAAACTCAAGTGATCTAAATGGGAGCCAATAGTAGTTTTTCTTTAGTTACTCTGCTCTAGGCACTTTATTTTGTTAAACCATTCCATGTAGCATTCAATGCCACTCCTGTATTACAGCATCTGAATTACTAAACTAGAAAATTCTAAATTTAATAAGATGAGCTTTTAATTTTTTTTATTTTAGTTATTTACCCAAAAACATGTTTAGTTCTATAATCAATTGTCAAAGTTTTGGATCTGGACTCGAAATCGGGTCACATATGTGGCCAAAAAATCGTATCAGAAATTTGTTGGGGACATCCCTATTTTTGTTTTACCAAATACGGGTAGTTTTAACAGTGGTAGATTTCTTGCCATCTTCTGGTCGAAACATTTTCAAATGTAATCTCCCTCAGCTGGATAGACGGGCCTGTCAGGCACATGGCGCCAAACATCAAAAGGGACCACTTGTGGTTCACTGGCGATACTTTTTTCACCCAACAACTAACCGCATTTTACGGACTAAGAGCACACCGGTATATAAGCCCTACCCACTTAATTCTAGAGGAAAAAATATTGTTCCACATATTAGCCGAACCGGACTATAAGCTGCAGATTTATATGTTGTGAATTGAGCTATTTAGACATAAATATTTTGTAAATGTTTATTTACATACCTTAATGGTTTTCCAATTGGTATCTGAAACATGGCAGTAAAACAGCTGATCATACAAAACAGAAGTCATCATCAAGGACCCACTAGCAGCGGAAACTCGCTGTCCAATTACAAATGCACATTATTGTGTTTAACTTTTTCTTTGAATTTCAACACCAGATAAGAGACTACCGTATTTTTCGGATTATAAATCGCAGTTTTTTTCATTGTTTGGCCGGAGGTGCGACATACACTCCGGAGCGACTTATGTGTGAAAATAACACATTACCGTAAAATATTAAATTATATTATTTATCTCATTTGGGAAAGAGACGGAGAAAATGTCAGCGATCGTCACACACACGTCAACCAATGAGAATTCTCGGGTGGGTGGGTCATGGCAGAAGTGCATTGTGGGTCATGGGATGATATTTGCTGTATGCTATATGCTACTGCCGTAGCTATTACAATGGATCATTTCAACGTTGGCGGTAACTTATAAAAACTGAAAAGGGCTGAACAAAAATGGCACCGAAAAGGAAATCATGTACTGCAGATTACAAGCTGGACGTAATGAAATATGCAACAGAAAACGACAAGAGGAAGCGGCGCATACCTTTAGAGTTGGCAGAGTTGTTAAGAAGCGACATCGAGGAAGAAGATTTCATCGGATTTATCGATTAGGAGTGACAGATTGTCTGGTAAACGTATAGCATGTTCTATATGTTATAGTTATTTGAATGACTCTAACCATAATATGTTACATTAACATACCAGGCACGTTCTGTTGGTTATTTATGCGTCATATAACGTACACTTATTCAGCCTGTTGTTCACTATTCTTTATTTATTTTAAATTGCCTTTCAAATGTCTATTCTTGGTGTTGGATTTTATCAAATAAATTTCCCCCAAAAATGCGACTTATACTCCAGTGCGACTATGTGTTTTTTCCCTTCTTTATTATGTATTTTCGGCCTGTGCGACGTATACTCCGGAGCGACTTATGATCCGAAAAATACGGTAATTAGTTTTTTTCTTCCCAGTTTTCACAAAACCTCGCTCTGTATTGTATTACAGTATACTTTAACACTTTCTTAAATTAAATTAACCCTTTAATGGATAGTGGTCACTAAAGCGGACAGCTATTCAAACGCAGTTTTTACCTATATGCATAAGTCTTGATGTTAAAGGTGTGCATGAGTTGCTAGGGTGGACACCAGTATGTCTGGTCAGCTTTAACAGTTCAAAAACATCCAAAACAAGATGGCGGACAGAATTGCAGAGCAGGGTAGGAATTACATTCCATTTGTAGTTAGAAATAATATGGGGACATCAAGTAACAACTACAAATAATACCTTAGTCAGCATTTTGAGTATTGAGGAAACCGTGATTAATAATGTGTCCGCTAAACTGGATGTCATGCATCGTCAGCTTTATTTCGACTGCAAATTATTGTATTGTTATTATTGAAAATATTTAATCTGCAGTAACTTTAAGACTGAAAATTAATGGTGTAAATGAAGAAGTCAGGAGGCTTAACGTTTTTTGAATTCCGTAATTTCCAGGCTGTAGATTGCACCGGTATTTAAGTAGCACCTACCAAATTTGAGAAAAACATTTTTTTTTTTTTTTTTTACATATGTTAGCCGCACCGGACCATAAGCCGCAGATATATACCGGTACGAAAGATTTTGTAAATGTTCATACGTTAAAGTCTCAGTAGAGTGGAAAAACAAGTTGACTTTATATGCTTAATTGTGTTTCATTGTATCAATTAAACCATATCCATTTGTATTTTCAATCCGTAAAGTATGTAAAAACACAGTTTAACATCACAAAATGCCACAAATTCAGTCAGCCATTTGGAATATTCTGCTCCGAATATCTTTGGCTATTACCGTAGATTGACGTCACTGGAGTAACACTTCTGCACTCTGACCATAGTACCAGTATTAAGACATAAACACAAGAACCTCTGCCGCTTTACTGTTAGTCAGCAGCGATGTCCTGCATCCCGCATCATCAAGTCTCGGTTCGTCAATGACTATTCCACATGATAAATCATGCATTTTATCTGGATAAAAGGAGGATTTAGCCATAAACCTAGAAGTTGTTCATCTGTGACATTAAATGTATACCCCGAGATGGAGACAAACACATCCATCCAAAGACAGTATCTGCATGGAAACTTTTCCTTGTTAACCCGGCGTGGCGCAGTGGGGAGAGTGGCCGTGCGCAACCCGAGCGTCCCTGGTTCAATTCCCACCTAGTACCAGCCTCGTCACGTCCGTTGTGTCCTGAGCAAGACACTTCACCCTTGCTCCTGATGGGTGCTGGTTGGCGCCTTGCATGGCAGCTCCCTCCATCAGTGTGTGTGTGAATGGGTAAATGTGGAAGTAGTGTCAAAGCGCTTTGAGTACCTTGAAGGTAGAAAAGCGCTATACAAGTACAACCCATTTATTTATCATTTAACCCTCCGTGTGCATCATGATTAATTGTTCATATAAACGGGAAGATATGAACATCTCATCATCGAAGTAAGAGCAGACATTTTACAGTAAGCTATGGTTTTATTTGTAGTTTGTATTTCTTGTTAAGCACTTAGCAATACTGCTACATGATGCTTTGTGCTTCACTAAAGCTGAAACTGTTTAGCAGAGCTTCTAAAACTTGTAGCTCAACCTTCTTATATTCAGGATCAACAATATAAGGTTCTGGATCATCATTTTTCCCAAATTAATTGTTGTTGGCTCCCACAAAGTCTGCTTAATTTGCAATGTTGGTGGGGGGAAGGGATCTCCGTTTTCACCTCTACGGCACGCGATCACATGACTGGATAGTTCATTATCTCTCAAATTGGCTTCGGAATTTCTGTGAGATTGATACTATTTTGATCATATTGATTTTCTCGCAAACTTTATAAGTCTTTCGGTGTCATACATCAGATATAGAAGAAAATAGCTTCAATATAGAGGAAAATTGTTTTTCCACTCTACTGATACTTTAATTGTTTCCAAATGGTGCATGTCACAGTAAAATGGCTGATCAAACAAAACAGAAGTCATCGTCATGGACACACTAGCTGCGGAAGATAGCTCTCCAATCAGCTAAACAGACTCAGTAAATCCACGGTGACGTTTTGGTGAATTTACAAAACTAAAGCAATACAAAAAAAAGGCCATTGTAAGTTAATAATACTAACACAGACACTTGTAAATGTGTTAGCATATTCGGTAATGATAACGACTCTAGCTTCATTACATTACATGTACAAATATGAATGAAAACACTCCTACAGACATCACACATGGGACATTTGACCAAGTATGAATTGTTGGTTGTATTGTAAAACTTACCAACGTTGCTAGGAGTGATGAGTGAAGAATCGTTTCAGGCAGAAACACTATGGACGAATGCAGTAGTACAGTGGTCCCCAACCTTTTTGTAGCTGCGGACCGGTCAACGCTTGATAATTTGTCCGACGGGGGGGGGGGTTTCTTTGTCATGAAAAAGGGAGGTTTTTGTCATGAAAAGGGGAGTTTTTGGGGTTGGTGCACTAATTGTAAGTGTATCTTGTGTTTTTTATGTTGATTGAATTAAAGAAATATATATATCCTGCGGCTCGGTACCAATCGAGGTGGTTGGGGACCACTGCAGTAGTAGACAAAACGGAATATACTTCCGGTTTAAGACAAGAAACAGGAAGTATGTTTTTAACCAGCAGCACTTGCAATGAGAATTTGATGTTTTTATGGTGTTGTTCACTAAAGGCCATGTCTAATGTGAAAGTCATCTGACCACATGCAGACATTAAGGTCATGACATCATACATGCTGCAATGTCTACAGAAGTACCGTATTTTTCGGATTATAAGTCGCAGTTTTTTTCATAGTTTGGCCCTGCCGGGGGTGCGACATATACTCCAGAGCGACTTATGTGTGAAATTATTAACACATTACCGTAAAATATTAAATAATAATATTTATCTAATTCGCGGAAGAGACGAAGAAAATGTCAGCACTCTTCACACACACGTCAACCAATAAGAATTCGGTGGGGGAGGGTCATGGCAGAAGTGCATTGTGGGTCATGGAATGCTAACTGCTATATGCTATATGCTACTGCTGTAGCTATTAAAATTGATCATTTCAACGTTGGCGGTAACTTATAAAAACTGAGAAGGGCTGAACAAAAATGGTACCGAAAAGGAAATCATATACTGCGGATTACCAAGCTGGACCTAGTGAAATATGCAGCAGAAAACGACAAGAGGAAGCGGCGCCTACCTTTGGAGTTGACAGAGTTGTTTAGAAGCGACATCGAGGAAGAAGATTTCATGGGATTTATCGATTAGGAGTGACAGATTGTTTGGTAAACATATAGCATGTTCTATATGTTATAGTTATTTGAATGACTCTTACCATAATATGTTACGTTAACATACCAGGCACCTTCTCAGTTGGTTATTTATGTGTCATATAACGTACACTTATTCAGCCTGTTGTTCACTATTCTTTATTTATTTCAAATTGCCTTTCAAATGTCTATTCTTAGTGTTGGATTTTATCAAATAAATTTCTCCCAAAAATGCGACTTATACTCAAGTGCGACGTATATATGTATTTTTCCTTTTTATTATGCATTTTCAGCCGGTGCGACATATACTCCGGAGCGATTTATATTTCGAAAAATACAGTAAACATGGCTTTAATTCTCGGCGGTCTCAGTCCTGGCACATTTGTGGCAATTTCAAGGATTTTTGTGCAATCAATGGCAACAATTTCTGAATTTAATTATTGCACGTAGAAGATTAAGAAGGAAGAGGGCAAGCATTTTGGTTCTCAGTTTGTGTGACGTTTGCTTGGACGTCTGCTCCGAAGAACGTGTGGGCAAGCAGTCGGAGAGAGAAGTAAAGGAACATTGACGCAAGTTCCTGAAACTTATTATTTTTGCCTGTTTTCTGCTCATTTTTCAACTATTTATTTTGCAATCGGCTATATTGGAAAATAATTATGACGCTTATATTATTGATGATGTTCTGGTCGGATGAATGGAGACTGCGGTCGCATCGGACACATATCTGATTTATATCCGCATACGAAAAAGGCCTGAGCCGGATATGAAAAATCTACAATTGCACTGCACACATTTACATGAAGAAATCTGATACAGGACAAATATGGGCATAAGAATCGGAATTGGCCTGCAGTGTGAACAAGGCGTAGTGTATATATGCTAGTGACGGGTAAGACGGAATGCTGATCATTGAGCCAAATAGTAAACAGGAAGAAAATACAAACCCTGTTTCCATATGAGTTGACAAATTGTGTTAGATGTAAATATAAACAGAATACAATGATTTGCAAATCATTTTCGACACATATTCAGTTGAATATGCTACAAAGACAACATATTTGATGTTCAAACTGATAAACGTTTTTTTTTGCAAGTAATCATTAACTTTAGAATTTTTTGCCAGCAACACTCGACAAGGAAGTTGGGAAAGGTGGCAATAAATACTGATATAGTTGAGGAATGCTCATCAAACACTTATTTGGAACATCCCACAGGTGTGCAGGCTAATTGAGAACAGGTGGGTGCCATGATTGGGTATGAAAATAGCTTCCCAAAAAATGCTCAGTCCTTCACAAGAAGGTATGGGGCACTGTATCAAAAACCGACATCAATATCTAAAGGATATCACCAGATGGGCTTAGGAACACTTGAGAAAACCACTGTCACTATATACAGTTTGTCGCTACATCTGTAAGTGCAAGTTAAAGCTCTACTATGCAAAGCGAAAGCCATTTATCAACAACATCCAGAAACGCCGCCGGCTTCTCTGGGCTCGAAATCATCTAAGATTGATTGATGCAAAGTGGAAAAGTGTTCTGTGGTATGACGAGTCCACATTTCAAATTGCTTTTGAAAATATTCGACATCGTGTCATCCGGACCAAAGGGGAAACAAACCATCCAGACTGTTATCGACGCAAAGTTCAAAAGCCAGCATCTGTGATGGTATGGGGGTATATTAGTGCCCAAGGCATGGGTAACTTACACATCTGTGAAGGCACCATTAATGATTTAAGGTACATACAGGTTTTGGAACAACATATACTGCCATCTAAGCATTGTCTTTTTCATGGACGCCCCTGCTTATTTCAGCAAGACAATGCCAAGCCACATTCAGCACGTGTTACAACAGCGTGGCTTTGTAAAAAAAGAGTGCAGGTACTTCCCTGTCTGAAGTCCAGGCTTGTCTCCCATCAAAAATGTGTGGCGCATTATGAAGCGTAAAATACGACAGCGGAGACCCCGGACTGTTGAACGACTGAAGCGCTACATAAAGCAAGAATGGGAAAGAATTCCACTTTCAAAGCTTCAACAATTATTTTCCTCATTCCCCAAACGTTTATTGAGTGTTGTTAAAAGAAAAGTTGATGTAACAGTGGTGAACATGCCCTTTCCCAACTACTTTGGCACGTGTTACAGCCATGAAATTCTAAGTTAATTATTATTTGCAAAAAAAAAAAAAAAGTTTATAAGTTTGAACATCAAATATCTTGTCTTTGTAGTGCATTCAATTGAATATGGGTTGAAAAGGATTTGAAAATCATTGTATTCCGTTTATATTTACATCTAACACAATTTCCCAACTCATATGGAAACGGGGTTTGTAACATTAACCTTATTTGACGTATCAGTTCATAATGATCTTTGACTTCTGAATTTTCTCATTTCCATTTTGATCGATGATGGCGACTTAAACCAATGTCAGACGCCGCCTCTAACTTTTTTCATTACGAGTCATCACTCGTGAGCCGAAAGAAACGCTTCCTGATAAACACAGTTTGCAGCTCCACAGTCAATCGACACAGCAGTTGTATTGGTCAAATATCTATTTCTTAAAGTGACACAGTGTCTTTCCTAGTGTGTCATATTGTATTGACGCTTCTGTATTGTTTTACCCAACACTACTACTGTAAAGTACATGCATGCATGTAGCTGGTGGTTGATTAAATTAAAATGTTAATTGCTGCATTTAGGGCATTACATTTTTGTATTTCTATTTGAACACTGAACGGATGATGGTTAAAAAATATCAAAAAGTGGAATGATGTTTTTATTGCCATAATCATAATTAATGTTCCCATAATTGCAATGCTCTTTATGCGGCGACCCTGCTGTCTTGCTAGATCCCCACAGAAGTTGTGTGCGTGCAGCCTCAGCCTCACAGCAAATACCACTTTCACCCACAAACAAAACAAAAGAACCCCTTAACTTCCTTTTTAAAAGTGTTCTCATCACTGAAGTCTGTGGGAACTTGAAAAAAAATGTTTGGCTGGTTAACGTTGTCACACACTTTAATTTAACTCGTCTCACAATATAGTGAGCACCATACAAGAGTTGTTCAAATGGGAATTCTGCTGTCATACTGATGATACTGTACATCTCTAAAATTTAATAAGATAACCTAAGTACTAGAAACAGCTCTCATTACAATCCCACTTGCAGAGTAGAAACACAGCAATAATGGTATGGCTGAATGAATACCTCTCAGATGGTGTCAATCAAAATGGAGCTTTGTCAGAGCACTTATTGGTTCATGAACTGAAGATTTGATGTGATCTTGCTCATTCAGAGAGTGTCGGTGCGTGACAAGATCGCCTTAGTCGAGAGGGTGTAATGAGACTACCCTCCCCTGCCCTTAAACACTCCCTGCTCTACTTCCTACCCCCCCACAATTTTCTCATCAAGCAGCGTTTTTTTTTGTTCGTTTTTTTGTTTAATGTAGTGTGAAACTAGGAGCGATGAATAAGCAACAAACCATATAAAAAATGATCACTGTAGCCCCCACCCCAAGGCCATCATCTCATGGTTGAGTCATACAGATATTGCTGATACAGTGAGGAAGACATTGACTCATTACAAAAGTTTGCCTTTATTTTGTTTCACTTTCACCTCAACCTAGGGCTGCAGCTATCGAATATTTTAGTCATGTACTTAAAAATCTGTCAATAAATCAAGATTTTGGATAAAACACATTTTTGTTTGGGAATTATAAATACACTGGAAAAAATAAATCTTTTAATAAAATCACTCTTCTGTGTCTACTAGATACATATATATCTTGCAGAATGTACAAGCTATATGTTTCCATATATTAACCACACCGCACTAAGAGACGCAGATATATACTTTTTTCTTTTTTTTAAGTAAAATTCGACTGAGCTGCTTTTTATTTGACCATGAAAGCTTATCTCAATTTTCTGGTTTACAATTTGATGGTTAACTTGCTTTAAAATTCGCTTTAAAACCTGCTTTTGAAACTTACTTATCTCATCATAGGAAATATTTCTTACTTCAATTATTATTTTTTTTTTATTTTTTTATTGTGATTACTTATGGAGTATATTGTGAATAAATTGAGAACAGGAAGTGAACAAAAGTTTTATCAACTCTTATGTGAAAGAAAAGGGGTAGGATTAAATAAGCTCTGCTTCTTCCTACTCCTTTTCGAACATGTTGAAAAGAGAAACTGGAAATTGTGATGTATCATGATGTATACCTGCATGTTCGAAATAAACTCAAACTCAAATCATCAATCAAATATTTATTTCAATTTCAACCCCCCCAAAAAATGTTTAGAATGTATGATATGGATTTTGATAACCGGAATAATTTTAGTAGCCATGATGTTTCATAACTAAAAGAATGCTGCGCAGCCAGAAGCCGTGCAATTGCACACCTTTTTTCACTAAGAACATGGGAGAATCGGGCCCTTAGCTAACACCAGCAAGAGATGTCTCTTACACTACAAGCTATGTTAATAACAGTGTTAGGTCGCGCGGATGACTTGTGCCCGGCTGCGAGCTAACAGTTATACAGGATTGTGGTTTTAGCTTTAGCATTAAATCATTAATCAATTAATCAAAACATTTTTACATAGCCAATCGTAAGTGTTTCAAAGGGCTTCACAAACTCACAAGGACATCCTCTTATCCCAGGGGTAGGGAACCTATGGCTCTAGAGCCAGATGTGGCTCTTTTGATGACTGCACATGGCTCTCAGATAAATTTTAGCTGACATTGCTTAACACGATAAGTAATGAATAAATCCGCTGGTAATCACAGTATCAAAAATAGCGTTCAAAATATAAAACATTCTCATGCATTTTCATCCATCCATCCGGTTTCTACCGCATCTGTTCAAGAAGTTCGCATTAATGGTAAGAAGTATTTTATTTATTTTTGGCTAGCCTCACAATAACAATGTTATTAAAAAGAATAAGAGACTTATTATACTCTGAAAATGTTGGTCTTTCTTAAAAATGCACTCATATAGTTGTATTCAGTGTTAAAAAAAAAAAAAAGTTGTATGTCTCTCACGGAAATACTTTTTAAAATATTTGGCTTGTATGGCTCTCTCAGCCAAAAAGGTTCCCGACCCGTGTCTTATTCGAACCCACATCCGGGCAAGGAAAAACTCAAAAGACCCCAGGTGGAGAAAAATAACAAACCTTAAGAATGGACAGAAAATGTTGGGACCATACTTGCCAACCTTGAGACCTCCGATTTCGGGAGGTGGGGTGTGGGGCGGAGGCGTGGTTAGGGCGGGGGCGTGGTTAAGAGGGGAGTAGTATATTTACAGCCAATTCACCAACTCGAGTATTTCATATATATATATATATATATATATATATATATATATATATATATATATATATATATATATATATATATATATATATATATATATATGTGTGTGTGTGTGTGTATATATATGTGTATATGTATGAAATACTTGACTTTCAGTGAATGCTGGCTATATATATTTATTTTATTATATATATAAATGATATAAATAGTTGAATTTTAGGCGGCACCTACCAAGAACAGTAATAAAAACACAGTTGTTCTACTAACTGTACTGTGCTTGCTGGTTACAACAAAAAAAAAAAAAACACTTACTTTTCACTGTTTGAGTAACCTTTGTTCTGCCATTTGCGTACTGGCCAATCAAAAAGCAACAACATAACGCTATAGTCAACATTCACCAGGAGATGGCAACAGAAAACTTAGATCACTCTAT
>NC_084611.1:75706615-75754115 GCF_033978795.1 Nerophis ophidion
ACTTCAGAACTGTTTGCTGCTCAACATGGACCACTTCTCCTAAATTTATTGACCATGAAAAAACAAAAAGCAGGGCCCTGCTAAAACTCTTTTTTTTTTTTCTGATTCAGTCTCAGACATCTTGATATCCTATCAGGAGAAAGGTGCACACCTGTCTCCCCTGCCTTCTCCAACAAGGTCTATCAACCATCCGTGGAGCCCTCACGTGCTAAATGAAAGAGAGCAGTGGAATATCACCAAATACATCTTGTCCTCATGACCATTTCAACACACACGGTGAAAGTGCAAACATGAAAAAAAATGAAAAGTTGCCAAATCTTTGGTTTTTGTATTTTAAAATAATTTATACATTATGTAATTTATTTTGATATTGTTTTTAATATGTCAGTATGAAACCATAGGACTGGCAGAGGCCTCCCCCCCCTTCCTAAGCCCACCTTGTGTGCCAACCCGGGGCCGCCTGTTTACTGTGACGCTAGCTGAGACGCTAACTGTGCTGCTAGGCTCATTTGCATACTGAGGTGTAACCAACCGATCACTACCGCCTGCCGTCCGTCACCCAGTGTGTGTGTTTGTGGTAAAAGAAACAAAGTGTGACATTTTATGCAAAACTCCCCACTATACGCCAATAACAAAACTATAATGTCTAAGAGTATTGTACATATAAACAAACATGGTGGAGTGAAAAAAACTAGATGATGGGTGATAGATACATTAGCAATGCAGTATTATGTTTTAAAGTAACAGTCCCTCGCCACATCGCACTTCAAAATATATTTAGGCATGTTATGTTTTTTTTGTTGTGTTTTTTCAATTAAGCATTTTTAAGCATTACATTTTGGAAAATGAGCTAAAAATATCAATACTATAGTATTACTGGCCAATAGATGAGACCCATTTAATCAGAGCAGGCTGTTCAGTATCGTCACCACTGATTGGCTCAGCCTTAAACACCATTATATTAAAATCATTTTGAGGTATGAATTTGAGCCGTATTTCCTTGAATTGCCGCCGGGGCGCTAATTAATTTAAAACCTCTTCTCACTCCTGTGCTTACCAAAGGCATGCGGTAAAAGTAAGCATGCGCTAATTATGTTAAAACCACTTCTCACTCCGGCACTTACCACAGGTATGAGGTAAAAATTTTTGTATAATGTAAGCTTGGACCTTAAATCCTACTGAATAGCTCATAATCTTCTTCCCTTTATGCGATTTCAAATTGCCGGTATTAAAATCAGCCTCCTCCATTTTGAAAATGATGACAGGGGAAGTGTCACTCGTGACGTCACGAGTTTGACCCGGCGGTAATACTAAGCATGCGCTAATTATTTTGGGAAGCGAGTTTGACCCGGCAGTAATTCAAGGCAGGCGCATACTATATGCCCTGCGGCTATTCAAGGAAATAAGGTATATTATGTCTAGAGCAGGGGTGTCAAACCTACGGCTCAATGGTCTGATCAGGCCCACGAACAGGTTTTATCCGGCCCGCGGGATGAGTTTGCCAAGTATATAAATCAATCTGAAATGAAACAGCTGTTCTAAATGTGTCTACTGGATGTCGCAATAGCAATTATTTTTTATCTTGTAGATAATGCTACATACCGTATTTTTTCGGATTATAGGTTGCTCCGGAGTATATGTTGCACTGGATTATAAATCGCAATTTTGGGGGAAATTTATTTGATAAAATCCAACACCAAGAATCGACATTTGAAAGGGAATTTAAAATAAATAAAGAATAGTGAACAACAGGCTGAATAAGTGTACGTTATATGACGCATAAATAACCAACTGAGAAGGTGCCTGGTATGTTAACGTAACATATTATGGTAAGAGTCATTCAAATAACTATAACATATAGCACATGTTATACGTTGACCAAACAATCTGTCACTCCTAATCGATAAATCCCATGAAATCTTCTTCCTCGATGTCGCTTCTAAACAACTCTGCCAACTCAAAGGTATGCGCCGCTTCCTCTTGTCGTTTTCTGCTGCATATTTCACTACGTCCAGTTTGTAATCCGCAGTACATGATTTCCTTTTTGTTTAGCCCTTCTCAGTTTTTATCAGTTACAGCCAACAATGAAATTATCCATTTTAATAGTTACGGCAGTAGGATATAGCATATAGCAGTTAGCATTCAAAAACCCACAATGCACTTCTGCCATGACCCTCCCCCGCCAAATTCCTATTGGTTGACGTGTGTGTGACGATTGCTGACATTTTCTTCATCTCTTCCGCGATTGAGATAAATAATATTATTTGATATTTCACGGTAATGTGTTTATAATTTCACACATAAGTCGCTCCAGAGTATATGTCGCACCCCTGGCCAAACTATGACAAAAACTGCGACTTATAGTCTGAAAAATACGTTTTTTACAAAATAATCCACATAATGTTAGTACATCAGTCAAGGAAAATGATAAATCTACATAAATAACATACTGTAATCTGATTTTGATGTGATTTTTAAATTTCTGATAGATTGAAAATTAACACCAATGAGTTGACTGATGAACATTATCAAATAATTTATTCAGAAAATGTAAATAGCGACAAATACTATTATCTGCAACATGTAAGTGTAAAAAACAACATGTTTTGTACAATTTCAGAATGTGCTTGTTCTATTTTAAACAAAGAAAACAATCTAAAATCGTCTTTATTTTTAAGTTATCGTGCTAGTCCGGCCAACTTGGGAGTAGATTTTTCTCCATGTGGCCCCCGATCTAAAATGAGTTTGACACCCTTGGTCTAGACGGTTCACATTATGCTAAAGAACATATTTAGAAAGTTAACAGTTTTTGTTCATGTTTCAGCTGTAAAAATGTTTGATATACAGTATAATTAATGATTCCTAGTATCGTGTTTTCACATTTATCCGGAGCCAATTAACTGTGGGAGACGACTATATGTATTTTGAGGCTAAACTAAGCATTTTCAAGCATAAAAATGTCTGATTGAACTAAGAATATCAATACTACGGTAGTAACGGCCGCTAGATGATGACCAAACCAATCAGAGCCTGCTGTTCAGAATCGTATTGTATTGTAAATATTTATTTCGGAAAAAAAAAAAACTTGAAACAAAACAACAATGATTAATAAAAGGGAAGAAAAAAAATTAATAGATTTTTCGAACATATTTACTGTTACTGTTACAGTTTTTATTGGACTATAATCTTGACTATTTCATGTTTAGAGGGCTCACATAATTTTAAATATAACGTATATAGAAGGTCATGAACATTTTTAATGCTCTTAACTGTAGAAACAGTCCATTCAAAATTACACATTCCTACTTTGTGGAAATTAATTTACCAATTTGAGGCCCGGAACCAATTAACAGCGATAATTGAGGGTTTCCTGTATTACAGTTTGCTGAAGATGTTGATGTAATACGTACTACTGAGACTTTGACAGTCATATCAAATGTTGGCATTGTTTTCTAGGAAGGACTGAAAAGGAGCGCAGTACTTGGCTGCAACCAGCAGAGGTGCTGAAGAGTCAGTCCCAACTAGTTTGCTGTCTAAAGAAGGGCACTAACTCTTAAACTATTCTTGAATCTCTGCAGCAGCAAAAAAAAACAGATCAAATGGTGACACCAGAACTAGACCCCCAGCCGGATTGACTTGAATTTTCTCATGCAGCTAAACACATTTTTTGGGGACTGAGCGGGATTAGTTGAAAATCATGGCTGCCATCAAGCAAAATGCTCTGTAAGTTATTGACCATTTGCCTAATTAAGGCAGTTAATTATTATTTATTTCTGTGGTAACTAAAATGTAACAGTTCAAGGAGCATTTAGGCCATTTTTCAACCATTACATAATGAAACATAGCTTTGCCATCCTTTATACCGTATTTCCTTGAATTGCCACCGGCGCGCTAATTAATTTAAAACCTCTTCTCACTCCGGCACTTACCAAAGGCATGCAGTACAAATTTGAGTGTGATGTAAGGATACCATCATGAAAAGCACATTTAATTAAAAAAAACTTTATTATGGTCTTACTTTTACTTATAAATGAAGTCCATGCTAGCTCCTTCTGATCAAAAGCATCGATAACTTGTTTATAGAAGTCTTCCTTATCTTTCTTCAGTTTTAAAAGTCTCTCTGTCTCGATGGCGATCTTCGTTTATTACCTCCTGCTTCGATTGAAAGTCCAGTTTAGAATACTGCGATCAGACTGCTGCTATTAGTTAGCTCGGCTCCTCACGTGCGGAAGACGACAGAATTATCCTCAGGCAACTCCTCCTCCCGTTCTGCTCTGTGGGTGATCTCTTTATCCCACCGCTGCCACCATGAAGTGTTAATGTATAAATAATACACTGGGTATTTAGGACTGGAACATGCTTTATTTCAGCCCGGTTGTTTACATAGCCAGCATAGGGTCATAACCGTTCCCAGCGCATATCACGTCACTCGTTGTCACTTCTTCTGCAGCCGACTATTCGCAAGAAGGATCACTAGCGCCCTCTACCACCAGGAGGTGGGAGTCATTCAATGACTCATATTTGACAGACGCAGCTACGGTATACTAATAAAAAATAGCTGCTTACTGTTCTTTTTAGCATACCGGTATTCAATAGCTTGGACCTTAAATCCTACTGAATAGCTCTTAATCTTCTTCCGTTTATGTGATTTCAAATTACCGGTATTGAAAGCAGCCTCCTCCATTTTGAAAATGATGACAGGGGAAGTGTCACTTGTGACGTCACGAGTTTGACCTGGCGGTAATACTAAGCATGCGCTAATTATTTTGCAAAGCGTGTTTAATTCGGCAGTAATTCAAGGCAGGCACATACTATATACCCGGCGGCAATTCAAGGAAATACCGTAACTCAAGTTTGAGTTAACAATCATATGGTTCCTTGGATAAACCGTGGCTAGCATACAACACAGTATTATTATTTTACTAAACAGTCAAATTGACACTGTTAGTAGTGATAACACAGTATATAATCGTTGTTTTGGTCATTATAGTAATCTTACAGTTATTACAAAGCCTCAACTTATTGTAGCCGTCATAAATGACTGGCGCCACACGGACTCAGGTAAGCTAAAGCTAAGCTACTGTTTTAGAATAACGATAAGGCAAGCAAACAAATTTCCCCTCAAACATTGTCAAACTGTTCTTATTGTGAGTCTTTCGAGTTTATAAATCCACGTTGTGTAAGCGTTGAGCTCGCTAAACCCAAAGTTGTGTCAGAGCGCACAAACGCTAATGATGCTAGCTAACAGTAGCAGCATTTTGGGTGACATATAAAACATCGGTATAGTTCTTTAGAGGTTTTAAAAGATGATACACAACATTCTAAATTACCACTGAGTTTCTTTCCCATCCGATACCGAGTAAAATTCAGGCTGTTATCGGCAATACAGATCCAATACTTTGAGCAAATGTACTTAAAGTGTCTGCTAAAATGCGTCTATAAATTATATATTATAGCAAAAAATGTTGTGTATTTCAAATAGCATTGCACAAAGAGTACAGTTATTATTTTTACATGTATTTAATATAATTATTGTTATTTCTGATTATATATTTATTTATTTCAAAACCCGAAGAATATTCCGGGAGCAGCACAAATAATACAGCCAAGCTAATACAACAGAAAAAACGAATTCATACAAAGTACACGAAAATGGTGATATCAAACAATAACGTAATGAAAAAAGTACCATAATAAAAAGCATTAAAATATATGAATAGCTCGGTTGGTAGAGCGGCCGTGCCAGCAACTTGAGGGTTGCAGGTTCAATCCCCGCTTCCGCCATCCTACTCACTGCCGTTGTGTCCTTGGGCAAGACACTTTACCCACCTGCTCCCAGTGCCACCCACACTGGTTTCAATGTAACTCAGATATTGTGTTTCACTATGTAAAGTGCTTTGAGTCACTAGAGAAAAAGTGCTATATAAATACATGTATATAAAAAAAAATGAATTAATGAGAACTAGTATAGAATAAAAAGTAAGTCACAATCAATTTAAACGTGAGAACACTTGACATGCTGTTAACAAAAGCATTCAACATTGACACTTTGCCACATTTACAATTCTAGTGACTTTTTACACTGATACATATCTCGAATAACTAAAGTATAAAAAATATCGTCATTTTGATTTGAGAACCGTTATGAGAGCAGAAAGATTTGGCATCGGCGGTATCGATACTTAACCATCCGCACATCGCTATTATAAATTCTTTTTGTACTACAAAGAGAAGATTTGTGCTAGGTGAATGGAAAAAATGGCAATTTTCTCTCCTATGTTTTCTGTCCACTTGTAAAATACAAGACTAAACAATTGCTGTCCTCATTTAAAAAAAAAGCAAATAATGAAATGTAATGCCTTGACAAAGAGTTAAAGAGGATGTATTGCCAAGCGTATTGTTGCAAATAACAGCCTTTTAGCGGTGATTGCTAGATGGATGTCACAACTGCACTAGAATCAGTGTAATGTGTTGCAAGGAACGTTTCACTCCAGTTCCTTCTGTTCCTTACGCTAACTGCACTGTGCAAGCTGAGATTTTGTCTTTTTTGGGTTAGCCTTGTGCTTTGATTGATTGATTGATTGATTGATACCTTTATTAGTAGATTGCACAGTTCAGTACATATTCCGTACAATTGACCACTAAATGGTAACACCCAAATAAGTTTTTCAACTTGTTTAAGTCGGGGTCCACGTTAATCAATTCATGCTGATGATGACAAGCTACAGTATATTCATATTTGCACCGACTGCAATGGATTATTGCAGTGGTTCTCAAACTTTTTTCACCAAGTACCACCTCGGAAAAACACTCGGCTCAACAAGTACCACCCTAATGACCAACATTAAAATACAGTAGCGTAGTAGGCATACGTATTCATTAAAAACAAGACAGAGGTTCTATTTAACGACTATATTTAATATTTTTTAACGGTACATTCCTGATTCCTTAGCGTACCACTAAATGGAGCCTGCCGCGTTCCACACAGTTTGAGAATCACTGGATTGTTGTTTAGCCACCCCTTTGCAAAACTTCCTTGAAATACGTTTTGTCGTTTTTGTTTAAAAAACTGTGCGACAGAGTTGAAAACGATACCCATTGCCTTTGAGCTTTTGAACTTGAAGGAGGTTAAACCAAACAAAAATATTTACTATTCTATCAATCGATCAATCAATGATTATTTATATAGCCCTAAATCACCAGTGTCTCAAAGGGCTGCACAAAACACAACGACATCCTCGGTATCGTTCAATTTAGCTGGCAAAAATGTACAGTAGTACCTCAATTTATGAGCTTAATTGCTTCTGGGACAAAGCACCTAACTCAAAGCATTTGTATCCCAAAGCACCCCAGGAAGAATAATATCCACTGCGGTGTAGACTAATGGGGATCCTTAATAAACTAAACTAAACCAATTGAAATCAATTTAATTGACCCCACCCCAATACACCACACTCTTAACATGTGACGTGTTTTAAAAAAACAAAAAACTTTTAGATAAATACTGAATACAAAAATATGATATACTACTAACAACTACAGTAGTTTTGTGAAAATTAGTGTACAGCATTTACCTTGAAGAGTGGACTTCTACTGTATTTCCTTCCAGCCGTTTCTCCCTATTTTTATGGATAAATGTCTGCCGTTTATATAGTATTTCAACATTTTTGGCTAGCATTGCTCCGCTCAAATTGAGCGGTCATGTTTTTAAGGGATTTCTTTTTTTAATTCATTCAATATCAACCAGTTCTCTTAAACATCCTTCACACTCACTTGCTTTACTCCCATTGTTGGAAAAAAAAGGTTAAAGGCCTACTGAAATGAGATTTTCTTATTTAAACGGGAATAGCAGGTCCATTCTATGTGTCACACTTGATCATTTAGAGATATTGCCATATGTTTGCTGAAAGGATTTGGACGATAAAGTTCGCAACTTTTGGTCGCTAATAGAAAAGCCCTGCCTTTACCGGAAGTATGTACGCGTGACGTCACGGGTTGCAGGGCTCCACACATATTCCCATTGTTTTTAATAGGAGCCACCAGCAGCAAGAGCAAGTCGGACCGAGAAAGCAATAATTTCCCCATTAATTTGAGCGAGGATGAAAGATTTGTGAATTAAGATATTGATAGTGAAGGAATAGAAAGAAGAAAAAAAAGCGACGGTTCCGGGCGACGATAGTGTGAGCGTTTCAGATGTAATTAGACACATTTACTAGGATAATTCTGGAAGATCCCTTATCTGCTCATTGTTTTAATAGTGTTTTAGTGAGATTTTAAGGATTGCAAAGACATACCTCGAGGTCGAATGGCTGCGATGAACATAAAGTGTCTCAGAGAGAAGCCGAGGAGCCAAGCTCACAGCCGCCGCTGCTGCAAGACGACGATTAATCCAATGATTTCTCCGGTAAGATATAGATCACAATTTCCCCATCCAAAAACATGCTGGCTGACGTAGAGAAAACATGTTCGCTTGACCGCTCCGCTTCACAACAAACAAAGAAACATCGGCTGTGTCTCGGTGCTAAAGACAGCTGCAATACACCGCTTTCCACCAACAGCATTGTTTTTTTATAGTCTCCATTATTAAATGAACAAATTGCAAAAGATTCAGCAACACAGATGTCCAAAATACTGTGTAATTATGCGGTTAAAGCAGACAACTTTTAGCCGCTAGTGGTGCAGCTGCTAATATTTCCTGACAGTCAGTGACGTAACGCGTATGCGTCGTCATTCCGCGACGTTTTCAACAAGAAACTCGCGGGAAATTTAAAATTGCAATTTAGTAAACTAAAAAAGCTGTATTGACATGTGTTGCAATGTTAATATTTCATCATTGATATATAAACTATCAGACTGCGTGGTCGGTAGTAGTGGGTTTCAGTAGGCCTTTGAGTCCATCTCTAGCTAAAAGTTAATACTGGCTAGTGAGACCGGATGTTTTGGTCGGATCTTACCATACCGTACCTTGCCAACTTTGTTTATAAAGCCCTTTAAAAACAACAACAGTTTAAAAAATAGGGCTGTACACCACAAACAAGTTAAATGATCTATATATATATATATATATATATGTATATATATATATATATATATATATATATATATATATATATATATATATATTGCATCTGCCTCACAATATGAAGGTCCTGGGTTCGATCCTTTGCGGAGTTTGCATGTTCTCCTTGTGACTGCGTGGGTTCCCTCCGGCTACTCCGGCTTCCTCCCACCTCCAAAGACATGCACCTGGGGATAGGTTGATTGGCAACACTAAATTGGCCCTAGTGTGTGAATGTTTTCTGTCTATCTGTGTTGGCCCTGTGATGAGGTGGCGATTTGTCCAGGGTGTACCCCGATTGTAGCTGAGATAGGCTCCAGCGACCCCGAAGGGAATAAGCGGAAAAAATGGATAGATATTTAAAGGCCTACTGAAACCCACTACTACCGACCACGCGGTCTGATAGTTTATATATCAATAATGAAATACTAACATTGCAACACATGCCAATACGGCCGGTTTAGTTTAATAAATTACAATTTTAAATTTCTCGCGGAGTTTCTTGTTGAAAACGTCGCGGAATGATGACGTGTACGCGTGACTTCTCAAGTTGGGGGGGGGGGTCATATTAGCGCATCACCACTTGCGGCTAAAAGTCGTCTCTATTCATCGCGCAATTAAACAGTATTTTGGACATCTGTGTTGCTGAATCTTTTGCAATTTGTTCAATTAATAATGAAGAAGTCAAAGTAGAAAGATGGGGGTGGGAAGCTTTAGCCTTTAGCCACACAAACACACAGTGTTTCCTTGTTTAAAATTCCCGAAGGTGAAGCTTTACTATGGATCAGAGCGGTCAAGCGAAAATGGATCCCAAACACTTGTCAACCGGTAGGTTTTGGTGAGAAAATTGTGGTAAAAAGTCGCCTCTTACCGGAGATCTGCAGCTGCCGTAACTTCCCACAGACACTGGCGTCAACACACCCGTGGACACACACCTCCAACTATCAGGTACTATTTAACTCACTAAAACACTAGCAACACAATAGAAAGATAAGGAATTTCCCATAATTATCCTAGTAAATGTGTCTAATGCAATCCCAATGCAATCGCCTTTTTTTTTTTTACTTTATTTTATTTATTTATTTTTTATTTTTTTCTAGTCCTTCGCTATCAATATCCTCAGCCACGAATCTTTCACCCTTGCTCAAATTAATGGGGAAATTGTCGTTTTCTCGGTCTGAATAGCTCTTGCTGTTGGAGGCTCACATTATAAACAATGTGAGGATGTGAGGAGCCCTCACACGGATGACGTCATCGTCTGCTACTTCCGGTAAAGGCAAAGCTTTTTTATTAGCGACCAAAAGTTGCGAACTTTATCGTCGATGTTCTCTACTAAATCCTTTCAGCAAAAATATGGCAATATCGCGAAATGATCAAGTATGACACATAGAATGGACCTGCTATCCCTGTTTGAATAAGAACATTTCATTTCAGTAGGCATTTAAAAAAAAAACAACATACAAGGAAAGACATAAGACAGACTAAAACATATAATTTAAAACAAAGGTAAAATATACATCTTTAAAAAAAAAAAAGAGCAGATGAAAGAATAATCTTAACACAATCAGTCAAATCAAAGAGATGTGACATTTGCCACACCAACTCATGGCGGTGATGCTTGTAACTTAAATGTTCTCTTGCAACTTTAAAATAACAAGCTTATTTTAAAACAATCTTAAGTCGAGGTACTACTGTATTTGGAATGCTAAACTAACCCGTTGTTTTGATGGCTTCCAGACGAGGGAGGATATTCGCACAGTACCTGGAGATTGCTATGATCTGCTGTGATGTGTTACATGTACAGTTGCTCCCAAATGTCCAACCAAGTTTTTGCTTTTAAACATTTATTGATTTTCATACACATACAATTGACAGGAGTTATCCAACACTCACCAACTGCTGTTTTACCCCCAACAAGTAAAATACAATTAAGTAAAAACATTAAATAATAATAATAAATAAAATAAGAAACCACAGAGGGATGTCAACATAAAACCAGACAGCTGCATTCCTGAATGGACTAACAGAGTTATAGCAACACACAAACATGCAAAAGGCTCATCAACCACCCACATTTCAGTTGTGTTTCAATGGAGTTAATTTGGAGATCAGTCTCTCCTACATATCTCAGAAAGGCACCCCGAGTTCCTGAATCTTTGCAGAACAACCATTACATTTTAATCTTTTCCAATTTAAAAAAACAAAGAATCTCTCTGATCCAGCGGGCGTGGCAAGGAGGCGCCGTTGCCTTCCGATTTAACGTTATCCAGCCAACAAAGTATTGAATGCTATAAGGTTCCAACCAAAGTATTCTTTAGCTGCCGATGAATTTACAGAAGTTTGTGATATACAAGCAAAACTTAAAATTTGGAATTTGTTGTACAGTAGGGAAAGTATTGATATGGCCCCATTTCTGGGTGTCTCTCACGCGGGAGAGGGAGAGGGGGGTCATCATTTTGTAATGCAGTCTGCTAAAAATTATGAAAAAAGCGCCACTCTGTATACCAGGGGTCACCAACATTTTTGAAACCAAGAGCTACTTCTTGGGTACTGATTAATGCGAAGGGCTACCAGTTTGATACACACTTAAAAAAATTGCCAGAAATAACCAATTTGCTCAATTTACCTTTAATATATATATATACAAAAAATGGGTATTTCTGTCTGTCATTCCGTCGTAAAAATGTTTTCCTTTTACGTAAGGTTTTTTGTAGAGAATAAATGGTGAAAAAAAACACTTAATTCAACGGTTTAAAAGAGGAAAAAAATGAAAATTTGATTTTGAAACATAGTTTATCTTCAATTTCGACTCTTTAAAATTCAGAATTCAACTGAAAAATAAACGAGAAAAACTAGCTAATTCAAATTGTTTGAAAAAAAGAATTTATGGAACATCAATATTAATTTTTCCTGATCGAGATTAATATTAGAATTTTGAAGACATGTTTTAAAAAGGTTAAAATCCAATCTGCATTTTGTTAGAATATATAACGAATTGAGTAGCTGAGATAGGCGCCAGCGCCCCCCGCGACCCCGAAAGGGAATAAGCGGTAGAAAATGGATATAACGAATTGGACCAAGCTATATGTCTAACACGGATTTTCAAATTCTATTTGAGTTTTATCTCTCAGAATTAAAAATGTCGAGCAAAGCAAGACCAGCTTGCTAGTAAATAAATAAAATTAAAAAAATAGAGGCAACTCACTGGTAAGTGCTGCTATTTGAGCTATTTTTAGAACAGGCCAGCGGGCTACTCATCTGGTCACCGCGTTGGCGATCCCTGCTGTATAGTAACTGACGCTGTGGTCAAAGTTACAAATGCCACAAAACACATTTTGAGGTATATAACACCCACTGCACTCATCTGGCAGCTAAAGGTAATAATGCTTCCCTAACCCCCCCCAATCCAATTTGTCACGTTTTATGTGTCAGATAAACCATGACGAATGGGCCCATTTGAATCCCCTTCTTAGGGTACATATCGTATATATTACAAACAAAATAAATCTTTTTTTTACATATTTGAAATAAGAATCACCATAGGGGTTAAATAATATCGGTTATAACTATTTTGTCATATCTAAAAAGCCCATTTTCCTCAGTGAGTGAGTTCAATGGCATGCTTAGTGTCATTCCCAGGACAGGTATTTTGGGGACGTGGTGCAAAAGACCTACTGTACTGTAAGTCACCATGTGTTTATCAGATACAGCAAAAAGGCTCTCAAGTTTACATTTTAGTGTTTCCACAACCCCTCATGTGTTGTAAAGTGAAGCTAAACGCTAATTCTAACTGTGACAAAGCATTTTGTCCCTGACTTTGGGAGATTTGTGCTTTTATCATCATTTGTACCACTGCCATCCACCCATGCTCATTTTTATTGTGCCATAAACACGCTGTATCTACCTTCTTTTCAAGCAAGAGTTGCGGCGATCAAGTCAATTTGGCCTGGACTCGGCTGTGATGGCGCCTTTACTTAACCGTGTGGCGTCCAACTGTGCTCATCCGCATCCATCCTGTCCCCCTTCTTGCATTTCAACTGCTTGTCAAACACATTTAATACAACTACAAAATATATGAAGTCAACTCTATTATGATGGGATGATTATTTAAAAAAAAACAAAAAAAAAATGTCATTTCAGTGTTGTGTATCCTACGAATGATACAAAATAAAACTTTGACATTGCACCTTTAGCAAAGGCCTGCTCGTGGCTTATTATTATTATTAAAGGGGAATCACACTTTTATTTTATTTTGTCAATCATTCCCAATCCGTATGTGAGACAAACACACTTTTTTCTTTTTTAGGCATTCTAAATGAGGATCAGCATCTCCAAATCTGAAGCCATGGTTCTCGGCAGGAAACCGATGGTTTGTACAGTCCAGGTAGAGAACGAGACTCTGTCCCAGGTGGAGGAGTTTAAAGGCCTACTGAAATTAGATTTTCTTATTTAAACAGGGATAGCAGGTCCATTGTATGTGTCATACTTGATCATTTCGCGATATTGCCATATTTTTGCTGAAAGGATATAGCAGAGAACATCGATGATAAAGTTCGCAACTTTTGGTCGCTAATTAAAAAGCCTTGCCTGTACCGGAAGTAGCAGGCGATGTGCGCGTGACGTCACGGGTTGTGACGCTCCTCACATCCTCACATTGTTTACAATCATGGCCACCAGCAGCGAGAGCTATTCGGACCGAAAAAGCGACGATTTCCCCATTTATTTGAGCGAGGATGAAAGTTTCGTGGATGAGGAAAGTGAGAGTGAAGGACTAGAAAGAAAAAAAAAGACAGGGCAGTGGGAGCGATTCAGACACATTTACTAGGATAATTCTGGAAAAATCCCTTATCTGCTTGTGTTACTAGTGTTGTCGTGAGATTATACTGTCGTACCTGAAAGTCGGAGGGGTGTGGCCACGGGTGTGGTGACCGCCAGTGTCTCTGAGGGAAGCCACACAGCTGCCTCTTTGACAGGCGCACGAGGAACGACGCAAGCTCCGCTCATGTCTTCGGTAAGAGCCGACTTATTACCACAAATTTCTCACCGAAACCTGCCGGTTGACATGTGGTAGAGAACCATGTTCGCTTGACCACTCTGTTCCATAGTAAAGCTTCCCCTTCGGTAATGTAAACAAGGGAACACCAGCCGTGTTTGTGTTGCTACAGGCAGCTGCAATACACCGCTTCCCACCTACATCGTTCTTCTTTGACGTCTCCATTATTAATTGAACAAATTGCAAAAGATTCACCAACACAGATGTCCCGAATAATGTGTAATTATGCGATTAAAGCAGACTACTCATAGCTGGGATCGGGCTGGAAAAAAATCTCCCCTACAATCCGAAAAGTCACGTGCACGCGTCATCATACTGACGTTTTTAACAGTATACTTCGCGCAAAATTTAAAATCGCAATTTAGTAAACTAAAAAGGCCGTATTGGCATGTGTTGCAATGTTAATATTTCATCATTGATATATAAACTATCAGACTGCGTGGTCGGTAGTAGTGGGTTTTCAGTAGGCCTTTAAGTATCTCGGGGTCTTGTTCACGAGTGAGGGAAAGATGGAGAAGGAAATCAGCCGGAGAATCGGAGCAGCTGGGGCAGTATTGCAGTCTCTCTGCCGCACTGTTGTGACGAAACGAGACCTGAACCAGAAGGCAAAGCTCTCGGTCTACCGAGCTATCTACTTTCTAGAGATGTGCGGATAGGCAATTATATCACCCGTACCCGCATCATCAAAGTCGTCATCCACCCGCCGTCTACCCGAACCAACATTTTATCAGGACCGTACCCGCCCGCCAACCGCCCGCTGAAATACATTAGAGGTTGTCCGCCTATATCACTCACAGAGCTATTTAAACCTGTTTCACAGAGTAATGATGACAATTGGAGCCGCTAACGTTCCCGCGACTATCCAATAGCATTAATCCTGATTACAAGATTATGGGAGTGCTGTGAAGCCATTGCCTTAGACACCTTCAACAACATGTACGAACCGATTGTTGGTCCGGTAACATGTTGTGTTCAGCTTCCGCAATTACATGTACAAGATTGAAAGGCATACTGGGTGATATAGAGTACACTGATGGTTGTGATATAAACAACTTTAACACTTACTAATATGCGCCACGCTGTGAAGCCACACCCAACAAGATTGACAAACACATTTCGGGAGAACATCCTCACAGTAACACAACATAAACGCAACACAACAAATACCCATAATCCTTTGTATCCGTGACACTTCCTGAATATATTTTGCACCCCCAACCCCGCCCACCTTACCGACGCACGGGGTGTATAAAATAGTCTGGAAGTGTCATGAATACAAAGGATTATGGGTATTTGTTGTGTTGCGTTTATGTTGTGTTACTGTGAGGATGTTCTCCCGATATGTGTTTGTCGTTCTTAATTGGTGTGGCTTCACAGCGTGGCGCATATTACTAAGAGTGTTAAAATAGTTTATATCACAACCATTAGTGTACTCTGTGTCACCCAGTATGCCTTGCAGTCGTGTGCGTGTTGCCGCGGAAGCCACACACAACATGATGCTGGACTGACAAGCAGACCGTACATGTTGTAGTAGGCGACAAAGCCAATGACTTCATAGCACGCCCTAATACTTATTATCTGGGTGACTACCGGCAGTCATTCAGGAGAATAACATTGTCTCATATTGTCTTCTTTGCTTTATAGGTCTTAAATGGCACTTTGAATGGTAAAGGATACCAATCACAGAACCATGCATATCAAATATTTCCGGATGGTTCAACCGCTAACCGCCCGAATCTAATTAAAATCTATTTTTTCATCATGTCAACCGCCCGACCCGTGGTTTATCCGCGGATGAGACCGCAAACCGCGCATCTCTACTACATTCCTACTCTCACCTATGGTCATGAAATGTGGGTCATGACTGAAAGAGTAAGAACGCGGATGCAAGCGGCCGAAATGAGTTTTCTCCGAAGGGTGGCTGGCATCTCTCTAAGAGATAGGGTGAGAAGTTCAGTTACCCGAGAGAGACTCGGAGTAGAGCCGCTGCTCCTTCGCTTAAAAGGAGCCAGCTTAGGTAGTTTGGGCATCTCTTGAAGATGCCTCACGAGCGTCTCCCTAGGGATGTCCTCGTTGCACATCCTACTGGGAGGAGATCTCGCGGCAGACCAAGGACCAGATGGGGGGATTACAGCTCCCCTCTGGCCTGGGAACGCTTCGGGATCCTCCAGGAGGAAGTTGCTAATGTTGCTCTGGAGAGGGAAGTCTGGGGGTCTCTGCTGGAGATGTTGTCCCCGCGACCCGATTCCGGATAAGCGGTTGAAGATGGATGGATGGATGGAGGCATTCTAAATAGTAAATAAATACTGGCGAAAATCAGCTAACAATGGAGGTATTAATAGTCACTCTATTCTGCCATAATAAGTACTTCAGGAGGCACCAGTCCAGCCACACTCCAAACGTCATCAACGGCACAGCAGTGGAGATCGTAAGCAGCACCAAGTTCCTGGGGGTGCAGATAACTGACAATATGACCTGGTCCCTACACACCGGAGCTCTTGGGAAAAGAGCTCAGCAGCGCATGCACTTTTTGCATCGGGATAAAAGGAGCACAGCTCCATCCCCCCATTCTCACCACAATTCTACAGAGGCACTATAGAGAGCTTACTGACCAACTGCATCTGTGTCTGGACTAAAGCCTGCAGTGCCTCGGACTGGAAATCTTTGCAGAGAGTTATGAGGACAGCGGAAAAGATCATCAGGACTCCCCTTCCTCCTTTTCGGGAAATCGCAAAAAGCCGCTGCCTGACCACGGCTCAGAAAATCTGCGGAGACTCCTCCCACACACACCAAGGACTGTTATCACGGCTGGACTCTAGAAAGAGGTTCCGTAGCAGAACCTCCAGGTTCTGTAACAGCTTCTTCCCTCAGGCCGTAAGACTCTTGAACTCATTGTAATAATCCCTTTAATTCCCCCAAAAAACGAATTAACTCGCTGGAATATAAAAACAATATAACATACATCCATAAACCGGGATGCATGTGCAAAAGTGCAGTATATTTATCTGTACAGTAATCTATGCATTTATATTTGCACATTATTGCTCTTTTATCCTGCACTACAACAAGCAGTGTCAGAGCTTGGTCCGCATTGCTGGCAGTAAGTCGGACACGTTTCCAGTGAGGGTTGGACTCTGCCAAGGCTGTCCTTTGTCACCGATTCTGTTCATAACTTTTATTGACAGAATTTCAAGGCGCAGTCAAGGCGTTGAGGGGTTCCGGTTTGGTGGCCGCAGGATTAGGTCTCTGCTTTTTGCAGATGATGTGGTCCTGATAGCTTCATCTGGCCAGGATCTTAAGCTCTCACTTGATCGGTTCGCAGCCGAGTGTGAAGCGACCGGAATGAGAATCAGCACCTCCAAGTCCGAGTCCATGGTTCTCGCCCGGAAAAGGGTGGAGTGCCATCTCCGGGTTGGGGAGGAGACCCTGCCCCAAGTGGAGGAGTTCAAGTACCTAGGAGTCTTGTTCACGAGTGGGGAAAGAGTGGATCGTGAGATCGACAGGCGGATCGGTGCGGCGTCTTCAGTAATGCGGACGTTGTATCGATCCGTTGTGGTGAAGAAGGAGCTGAGCCGGAAGGCAAAGCTCTCAATTTACCGGTCGATCTACATTCCCATCCTCACCTATGGTCATGAGCTTTGGGTCATGACCGAAAGGATAAGATCACGTGTACAAGCGGCCGAAATGAGTTTCCTCCGCCGGGTGGCAGGGCTCTCCCTTAGAGATAGGGTGAGAAGCTCTGCCATCCAGGAGGAACTCAAAGTAAAGCTGCTGCTCCTTCACATCGAGAGGAGCCAGATGAGGTGGTTCGGGCATCTGGTCAGGATGCCACCCGAACGCCTCCCTAGGGAGGTGTTTAGGGCACGTCCAAACGGTAGGAGGCCACGGGGAAGACCCGGGACACGTTGGGAAGACTATGTCTCCCGGCTGGCCTGGGAACGCCTCAGGATACCCCGGGAAGAGCTAGACAAAGTGGCTGGGGAGAGGGAAGTCTGGGCTTCCCTGCTTAAGCTGCTGCCCCTGCGACCCGACCTCGGATAAGTGGAAGATGATGGTTGGATGGATGGATACAACAAGCTAATGCAACGAAATGTTCTTATCTGTACTGTAAAGTTTAAATTTGAATGACAATAAAAGGAAGTCTAAGTATGGTATAGGATAGGATGGACTTTTATTTATCCCACAATGGGGAAATTACATTGTTGCGGAGCAGGTTTTTACATACAGTAACAGAAGTTCAACTTAAGGAAAAATAAAAAAATAATAAATACTACATATTGCTCACTAATGGTGGATACAACAATGATTAAATTGATATTTTTTGTTACCACAAAATCTTATTTTGTTGTTGTTGTTGTTGTTATTGTTTAAAAACCCTGGACACAGGAAGACTTCAAGGGCAAAAATCAAATGTCGTTTTTCCTCATGTTTAGTTATTTGCGCTATTGACTTTATTATACATTTTGTATGTGAAAAAAGGGACATTGTTGCACCCCCATCCTTTGTTTTTGTCTGATTATAACTGTGATCAAAAATGTTATCAATGAAAATTTGAAGTATTAATAGCAGTATTGGTATGACCCCTGTCACGACTTTGTACACAAATTGGTAGTATCGCCCAAAACTAAAGTATCCAAAGAACAGACGAATAAGTGTTTATTACATTGTAAAATACGTGCCGATGGAATAGTGTTACAGCAGAAAGCAGATTAATAATAGTAACAGTAATAATAGTTTTAATAACACAATTCAAGAAGAAATGACTGAATATGTTACTGCATATGTCAGCAGCTAAGTTAGGAGCATTGAAATGGTTATTTTATCATGTATATGCCTAATAATTCATCTGAAGACATAGTTATCACAAAAGAGGATGTAATATATATTGTGAGATAGATTATAGGTCCCCCGAGTTGGGGTTCCCCCGCTCCATTGTGCTTCAGTCTGGGGGTCAAAACCTGAAGACCACTGATCTAAAGGATTAACTCCACAGGTGTTTTGCTTCGTCTTTGGCTTTTGTGATGTTTTGTTTTTTTATGATGTCACCTTTGAAGGGTACTAGACTGTGATGGTTACCTTAGAAGCAAGAAATTGACACACCATGTGACAAAACGTCTCTGTCTTGGTGTTCAGTATGATACAACGAGAAGGGGTTGTGTTCAAGGCAACCACTTATTTTTAATTTTATTTTTTACATAAACAGACCCTTGCTGCCTGCCCCTAACTTACAACTTTGCACTTCCTTGTCATTTTGGTAGACTCTTCTTGAAATGCGTTGTTTGGGCCAAGCGTCTCTCCAAATCCATTGTATCGTCAAAGATGGGTGAGTACATAAATGTTCTATTTTGACTTGTTTATATTACTTCTACACTAAATGTGATCATTTGAGAGAATACTTTTTTCTATTAGAACAAATGTAATATCAAGCAAAGACTATTAATAGATTAACGTCTATCATGTCTTCTATAATTTACTATATTTTTAAAGGGAAACTGCACTGTTTTTTTTTTGAGGGGGGGATTTTTCCCATTATCCACAATCCTCATGTAAGACAAGAACACAGATGTATGTTCCTTTTCTTTACATTCTAAATCAGACCTGGGCAAACTAAGTCCCGTTAAGCTTTTCAGCTTTACATACAGGTTTTGGCGCAACATACGTTACCATCCAAGCAACATTATCATGGACGCCCCTGCTTATTTCAGCAAGACAATGCCAAGCCACATGTTAGAATAGCGTGGCTTCATAGTAAAAGAGTGTGGGTACTATTTACAAATTACACAACGTGGACAATTTCACTGGTTTTGATTTTTGTAGTATGAAGCTGGTGGTCGGGTTCGGTGCTTTTTTTTTGGCACAGACTAAATCCCGGAGGTCCTACCGGGCATCGATTCACCTAAAATCCAATGGTGTCTTGTTTTAGGTACCTTGGTTGTGTATGACGTCACGCCTGGTTGCTGACTCTTTGCACTTCGCCACTTAGCGATCAGTCCAGTTTTCAATGCAAACAAAGAAATTGACTCAAAAACGCTCCAACGCGAGTAAAATAAAGCTTTCCTTTTCCAAAAATGCACTAGCTTGATGCTGATATACATTGGCTTTGCTACTGACTTGTTACTGATTAGTATTAGCGACTTTATATGACGACTACATCACCTCTCAATTTTGATCATGAAAACTAAAACTAAGATGCACGTTACAATCAAACAGCTGGTGCGTAATAAGTAAAAATAATTACAGTATTAATGCTTTTTAGGGCGCAATCGAAAAACAATACCACAGCATAAACCAGGGGTCTCAGACACGCGGCCCGCGAGACGTTATTATGCGGCCCCCACCTTAATATGAAAGTTTAATGTTAGTGCGGCCCACAAGTTTTGTATGAATAGCGCTTGACATCGTTGTGTGCAGAGCTGAAGGAATCTTCCAATCACAGTGTGGTATGTGGCTCTCGAGGGCCGAACATTGACGTCACTTGCGTGATGCAAGCAGAGAAACGTTTTGCCACTTTTCCACTGGACAGTCCGGGCCGGGGAAACGAGCGGTCGGATAGCTTCAGAAGCACTCCGCCGAAGGAGCAAGCAAGAATAAAAAACTGTGGCGCACTAGACTCCAGCGCTGATACCCCGACAGAGAGCCGGCTGGGCGAAATGGACGTGTAACTTGTTCGTCGTGATTGTGAATTGTGCTACCGTAACTGTAAACCCCCCCCCCAATTTTTGTTATTTGGCTCCAAAATGGCTCTTTCAACGTTCTGGGTAGCCTACCTCTGCATTAGTGGAAAAGTGGCAAGTTAGTCAAAGCGACAGAAACGTTGCCATGGAGACGAGGGTTTTTTTACTTGCCTGGTTCCGCCCGATTGTAGCTGAGATAGGCGCCAGCACCCCCCGCGACCCCAAAAGGGAATAAGCGGTAGAAAATGGATGGAAAATGGATGGTTGCAGTCACACCGCGACACTTGTCCGTCAGTAATAACAGTCCCCGATAACCTGGACCAATTCAAACCGTTTTTTTTTTTTGTTTTTTGTTTTTTATTGTTTAATTTGCATTGCCTCACACAATGAACACTACATATATTTCTATATGACGCCGGATAACACTCTGGGAGCTGTCACTTTTTTGCGCTCGTTATCCCGGCACTTTCATTGGTACTTTAATTTTTAACTTTACTTTTCCGGCTATTATCCGCCGACCGCCGTGTTGCTGTAGAGAGGAAAAGCGGAACGACACACATTGCGGAAATAACATTATTCTCAGTGCGTCTGCTAAATACAAATATATTCCACAACCACAAACATGTCTTTTTCAAAGCCTCCAGCGAAGATAAAGGTTAGTGATGAGCGAAGACAATTCCAGGAAAAGTGGGAGATGCAATATTTCTTTGAGTGCAGGGGCACCCCCACGTGTCTTATTTGCACAGAGAAAGTTGTGGTGAACAATTCTCATTTTGTGATTTATATTTTGATTTTATTTTGTGTTGAAAATAAAAATAAAGACATTTCAAAATGTTTTTTTTTTTTTAAGAAATATTTTCTTGCGGCCCAGCCTCACCCAGATTCTGCATCCAGTGGCCTCCAGGTAAATTGAGTTTGAGACCCCTGGCATAAACTATATGCTACTGTTGGATGTGTCGGACTTACTACTGCAAATCCAACTTACTGTCATGCTGTACCTGCAAATGAGACTCAGAAATTTGATAATAAAACTAGAACAGTGGTTATCATTAGCAAATTTTTAAATGTTGATATGATTTTATTGAGAAAAATAACATTTATTAACACACATAGCACCGTTGAGTTCCAGTATCTATTCCCAGGTACCGGGAATTGGTACCATATCGGTTCAAATGTGAACGGACGGTGTGGATTTTCAAAGTTGACCAACGTCCCGACTTGGTGCCACAACTTTCTACTATACAGGTGAGATGAACGATTGTAGCTTGTTTATTAATATGCAGGTCACAGCATATAAATTGAGCGCTGTTGGAGGTTTTTGGATGTTTTTAGAAGGCTTTGTAGGCTGAATAGATGAACCCTGATTACCGGCATTATTAGCCACCTCGTATTAAAGGTTTTTCACTATTTAGAATGCACATCGAAGGGAAAGATGTGTGTTCTTGTCTCCCAGAGGGATTGTGGATGATTGGCCAAATTCCCTTCAAAGAAAAATTCATTACACTGTAATGTAACTCCGGCATGATACTGTCTGTCTACACAGTGGTTTTGAAGTCTGAACCTGAACAGATTTCTGCTCTGACAAGAATCTGCACGGTTTTGGTTAGTGTAAGGAAGCAGTGTGGTTGTTGGCTGACAGATGAAAACACTTCCTTCTCTAAAAGCCTTCAACAATCCTCCTCCTCATGACCGACAACCTCGTTCATCTTCATGCAGCGGTATGAGCGTGCTTTGCCTGTAACCCACTGTACATCGGTGAGTTTTATACACAGCATATTTACCTATGTCCGGAGTAGTATAGTTCAAAACAGTAATGATGATTATATTTTTGAAATAATATATCATGCTTTTTTTAAGACTTTGGTATTTTGTGTTGTGATATCGGCTCTCTTAATGGTCTTCAATATTGTGGTTATTGATTGGAACAAACAAAAAGTTATTGGACAATATTTATTTCATTTGCTATTATTAACAATAATAAAATTTAAAATAGTATTCTAAAAAAATATTTGTACACATTTTTGTCTGTTTTTACAAACAAAACAACAAAAAGGTTGTTTTTCTTTAGACTTTTTCAACTTTAGACCGATTGTAGATCAGGGGTCTCCAACAAGTTGCTCGTGAGCTACAAGTAGCTCGCCACCCAGTTTTGAGTGGCTCACCAAAGTCATTTTATAACCGTCCAATCCCGACATTGTGCCCTTAATGACTAATTACCACATTATAGCATAAAGAAATGGGACTTAAATAAATAAATAAATAAATGGGTTGTACTTGTATAGCGCTTTTCTACCTTCAAGGTACTCAAAGCGCTTTGACACTACTTCCACATTTACCCATTCACACACACATTCACACACTGATGGAGGGAGCTGCCATGCAAGGCGCCAACCAGCACCCATCAGGAGCAAGGGTGAAGTGTCTTGCTCAGGACACAACGGACGTGACGAGGTTGGTTCTAGGTGGGATTTGAACCAGTGACCCTCGGGTTGCGCACGGCCACTCTCCCACTGCGCCACGCCGTCCCCATATATGACTTGTCAGTCGTATAAAAATCAAACACAAAAAAATGCACACCTTGCCCTTCTTTTTGTCAAAAGTAGTGTTTTTTTCATTCGTGATGCAGTTTTGAATTTGGATTATCCATGATTAATCAGAGGTTATTACACACTTGCGTAATTAAAATTGACTTAAAAAAGGATCCCTATATTTGGACGCAAATGCAATTTTGTCAGAATGTAATACAGGAATATTTTTAAATTATTTTACTTGAATGCACATCATGATTTATTTGCTCGTAATCTGGTAATCGTTTAATCTAACGTCCTTTCAAGGTTTAGTTTGGAGTGAAATTTCCCAGTGAGCAGACCAGTCGCTTCTCCTCAATCATTTTTGTACTGACCTATGCACTGATCTGATCACTGACGGTATAACAACCCGCTCTACTTTTCAGTTAATCATCCACGGTTGAGGTAAAGGAGCATGGATAGGCTAAAAATTAATTGCCTGCATAATCTGCGTATATCCATTATTCAAGCTTTTTTTAAAATTAATACTCACACTAGTCAACTTATTTTTAACAGCCGTAATATAAATGATAAACTTTATTCATCGCATAGGGAAAATAAATGATTGTTGAATTTATACACTGCAAATTTTTTGCCACTTGCCAAGATTTAACATTTTATTTTTTCGAAATTTCTTAGTTTTAATTTATTTAATACAAGCATTGCATTTTTGTATTTATATTTTCAATATATAAAAATAACTAAATATATAAAAATATAAAGTGAGGAAAATAAATATTCAAATAGGTATTTTGATTTTTCCCCATGTAGAAATTATTGTTTGAAGATTCTGCAACATCTTGAGGATGCTTATTTTAAGAATTGGAATTTGAATAGAGTTGAATAAAATACTTATTTCTGTCTAAAAGTCATGTTAGTTATGTATTATCATTAGGATGTCTTAATAAGTAAAATAATCTGTCCATGCAGCTGGTTAATTCCACTAGATTTTAGTATTTTTTCCTAAAATCTAGTCTTTTTTATCTAAACTCTTTTTGTGCAGTGTTGTCAGTACATTTTCATGTATTTGCAGTATTTTTAATGTATTTGTTTCTATTTTTTTCTTCAGGACAGTGCACACTAATGAAAAATCATCTGTACAGACTGTAGATGAGCCAGATTAAAGCATAGTTTCCATCTGTAGTCCTCCAATCTAGTGTGGGTGGCGCTGGAAGCAAGGTGGGTGAATTGTCCACGACAGTGACTAGAATGGCAGAAGACGGATTAACTTTGATAATTTTTATTGTTCAGTTGACTCACTCATATTTTCATTATCAAAGACAAAAAAAACTATTGTCAGTCATCAATAATAAATGTTTATCTTTTTTGCTACGCCTAGTTAAGTATTAATCTGATAAAAAATTTTTAAAAAAATCACAGCAGAGCAGTGTTAATGCACAGAAATTAAGAAACCCTAAACCACTGTTCTCATATTGTAACTGTCTATTCCAGGGGTGTCAAACGTACGGCCCGAGGGCCAGATCAGGCCCGCAAATAGGTTTTATCCGGCCCGCGGGATCAGTTTGCTAAGTATAAAAGTTAACCTGAAATTTTAGAATGAAAGAAACAGCTGTTCTAAATGTGCCTACTGAATGTAGCAAAAGCAATGTTTTGTATATTTGTAGTTGATGCTACATATGTACAAAATAAACTACATGTTAGTACATCGGTCGAGGAAAATGATCAAACTACATAAAAAACATCTTGTAATTTGATTTTGATGTATTTTTTTTTAATCTATATATATTGAAAATGAACGCCAATGAGTTGACTGATGAACAGTTTTTATTCAGAATTTATTCGGAAAAAATAAGTGACGACAGATAAATTATTAACCGTAACACGTAGGTGTAAAAAAAAACCTAACAACATTAGGATTTTCACATTTGTGCTTGTTCTATTATTTAAACAAAGAAAAAATTCTGAAGTTGTCTTTATTTTTGAGTTATCGTGCCGTGATTTTACCAGTCCGACCCACTTGGGAGTAGACCCCCCCCCCCCCTGGTCTATTCAATTCACATTCATATTTGTCCCTACTTACACTAATACAGTGGTTCTCAAATTGGGGTACACGTACCCCTGGGGGTACTTGAAGATATGCCAAGGGGTACGTGAGATTTTTTTAATTTATTTTTTTTAAATAGCAACAATTCAAACATCATTTATAAATATATTTATTGAATAATACTTAAATAAAATATGAATGTAAGTTCTTAAACTGTGAAAAGAAATGCAACAATGCAATATTCAGTGTTGACAGCTAGATTTTTTGTGGACATGTTCCATAAATATTGATGTTAAAGATTCCTTTTTTTGTGAAGAAATGTTTAGAATTAAGTTAATGAATCCAGATGGATCTCTACTACAATCCCCAAAGAGGGCACTTTAAGTTGATGGTTACTTCTATGTGTAGAAATCTTTATTTATAATTGAATCACTTGCTTATTTTTCAACAAGTTTTTTATTATTTGTATATATTTTTTTCCAAATAGTTCAAGAAACTCCACTACAAATGAGCAATATTTTGCACTGTTACACAATTTAATAAATCCGAAACTGATGACATATGCTGTATTTTACTTCTTTATCTCTTTTTTTTCAACCAAAAATGATGTTTAGGGGGTACTTGAATCAAAAAAATGTTCACAGGGGATACATCACTGAAAAAAGATTGAGAACCCCTACACTAATACACAAGCTCCATTTAAAAATGTATTTATGCTGCCATCTTATGGACGACTTAAGCACTGCGTGTGACTTGTATGTTTATTGTTTTTAGACTGGAATTAGGTTAGCATTCTCATAGGAGCTGCCAGAAACAAATCTAACAAAGGAAAACCACGCCAGTTTTAATGATGACATGTGAGATTAAGATCAGAACATTGTTGATTGGCGTAACTGGAATAAATGTCTGTGTCCGTTCCTGGAGTAGAATGTTAATCAGATATGCTTTTCTTTTCCCTCCAGGGTGATGCCTCGGTCATTTTTAGTAAAGCGAGGAGGTTTAGAGCCCCTTCAGTCAGAACTGAGTCCTGTAATGAATGCAGCAGAAAAAGAGAAGGGGCCCTGGTACACATCCCAGGGGGACGCCACTGCACCCATGCAGGATATTGACACAGTCATCCTTGAATCACTGCAGAACTTTCCTGATAACAAGTCCTCTGAAGGTTAACATTTCACATAACATATATGGATATGATATCTGACTTTGAAACGGTCCGGACTTTCCTCCTAGAGCCCACTTCTGCTGATCCCTGCTGTCCAGACCACAAAGATACTTCCAAAGAAGACCCTCAAGCCGCTGTTTGCTCCAGACCTCAAGTGAGTTCAGAAAGGCAAATTGAAGTTTTACATCCATACTTCCAGGACCAGAAGTTCCATGACAATTCAAAGAAAATTTCTCCCAGAAAAGAGTGTCCACTCTGTGGCAAAGTAGGTCATCGAGCCTTCAAAATGCGAGCACGCTTGTACGGTATATTGAATACCTTATTTGGAACACATTTTTTAAAAAAAGAAGCATTTTTTGTATTCTTAATTTTGCAGATATTTACTACGCATGTGTCCGGTTTCAAGAGACACATGTACAAGTGCCATGGAACCAGGACGTCAGCACGCATCCTGTCGTACACAACAGACAGGGGAAAGGTAAGCATTGATTGCTTGCTTCGGTAGGATTTTACAATAATGATTCCTCGTATGAATTTTTCCCAGATGTTTATTTTTATTATTGTTATTGTTATTATTTATATTACAGTACATTTAATAATATATACATCTATTTAAGTAAAGATAAATAATACATTTAATGAATGATTTTAATCACAACATATCTTTATTTTTATTGTATATATATTTTTTTAATTTATATATTTGTATAGTGTGTGTATGTACCGTATTTTTCGGATTATAAGTCGTTCCGGAGTATATGTCGCACCGGCAGAAAAGGCATAATAAAGAATGAAAAAAACATACATAAGTCGCACTGGAGTATAAGTCGCATTTTGGGGGGAACTTTGTTTGATAAAATCCAACAGTTCAAGTACCTAGGAGTCTTGTTCACGAGTGAGGGAAGAGTGGATCGTGAGATCGACAGGCGGATCGGTGCGGCGTCTTCAGTAATGCGGACGTTGTGCCGATCCGTTGTGGTGAAGAAGGAGCTGAGCCGGAAGGCAAAGCTCTCAATTTACCGGTCGATCTACGTTCCCATCCTCACCTATGGTCATGAGCTTTGGGTCATGACCGAAAGGATAAGATCACGGGTACAAGCGGCCGAAATGAGTTTCCTCCGCCGTGTGGCGGGGCTCTCCCTTAGAGATAGGTTGAGAAGCTCTGCCATCCGGGAGGAACTCAAAGTAAAGCCGCTGCTCCTTCACATCGAGAGGAGCCAGATGAGGTGGTTCGGGCATCTGGTCAGGATGCCACCCGAACGCCTCCCTAGGGAGGTGTGTAGGGCACGTCCAACCGGTAGGAGGCCACGGGGAAGACCCAGGACACGTTGGGAAGACTATGTCTCCCGGCTGGTCTGGGAACGCCTCGGGATCCCCCTGGAAGAGCTAGACGAAGTGGCTGGGGAAAGGGAAGTCTGGGTTTCCCTGCTTAGGTTGTTGCCCCCACGACCCAACCTCGGATAAGCGGAAGAAGATGGATGGATGGATGGAAAATCCAACACCAAGAATAGACATTTGAAAGGCAATTTAAAATAAAGAATAGTGAACAACAGGCTGAATAAGTGTACGTTTTGAGAAGGTTACATGGTATGTTAACGTAACATATTATGGTAAGAGCCATTCAAATAACTAAAACATATAGACCATGCTATACGTTTACCCAACAATCTGTCACTCCTAATCGATACCTCGATGTCGCTTCTAAACAACTCTGCCAACTCCAAAGGTATGCGCCGCTTCCTCTTGTCGTTTTCTGCTGCATAATTCACTACGTCCAGCTTGTGATCTCAGGGTTTCCAAAACATTCATTTATTTGTGGTGGCCCGCTACGAAAGAATTACGGCCGCCACAAATATTTTATTTTATTATTTTATTTTTTTGTCTTTTGACTCGCTCGAACGCTCATAAAAGCAATGGGACTCTGTCTGTGAATGGAGCTTGTAGTTACATATTATATAAATATGTAAATATTATATAAATATGTACATAAAGTGTTGTAATTATATTCCAACTCCGAGTTCTTCTTGGTCATCGCCGCCGCCGCTGACACCCCCTACCTACCCCCCGCCGCCCGACCACACCACCACAAATAGATGCCTGACCTGTGGGAAACACTGAATCTGCAGTACATGATCTCCTTTTCGGTGCCATTTTTGTTCAGCCTTGCTCAGTTTTTAAGTTACCGCCAACGATGAAATGATCCATTTTAATAGCTATGGCAGTAGCATATAGCATATAGCAGTTAGCATTCCATGACCCACAATGCACTTCTGCCATGACCCTCCCCCGCCGAATTCTTATTGGTTGACGTGTGTGTAACGATTGCTGACATTTTCTTTGTCTCTTCCGCGAATTAGATAAATAATATTATTTGATTTTTTACGGTAATGTGTTAATAATTTCACACATAAGTCGCTCCGGAGTATATGTCGCACCCCCGGCCAAACTATGAAAAAAACTGCGACTTATAGTCCGAAAATTACGGTATATATGTCTATGCATGTAGACACATATACATAAATATAAATACCATGCATTTTGTTTTATATAAATCCTAACTGTTATAATTCACAAATATAAATCATGATAATTTATGATTATAATAATTATTGTTTTAAGCAGTAGTTTTGATCAATCATTTAATTATTGCACATATTTAATTTGTATTTATATGTTATATAAGTCCTCATGTGTCCAGGGACATATTTCCTTAGTTTATAAACAAAATATTAATAAAAAAATAAAAAAAGATGTTCTGATGTCAAAAAACATCGCCGTGATCATAGAATCGACTAGAAACGCTACTGTACTTGACATCATTACAGTGGATGTTGTTAGGTGTAGATCCACCAATGGTGTTTGTTTACATTTCGACGCCGGTGAGCTACGGTGTGTAGTGAAGCATGTTTAGCTATTTCTAGTCCTGCAGGGAAGATACTTGTAAGGAACTTACTTTATTTGTCGCCATAGAGGCGAGGATTAGTGATTTTGAAGTAGCTAAAACACTGCCGACGGTGGATGGACGTTAGCCGCTAGCTAGTTAGCCATGTCTTAAAGCACCTCTTCCTGAGGGCGTTTCAGTGTTACAACTTCACCTTTACTGTTAGTTTTTAAACCAAAATGCGTCCATTCTCCCTTTTCTGTCTACACACTGTGTCTGCTTGTAAGTACTCCGTGATTGTGCACTGCCGAACATGCTCGTCTGCTCATCAACCAGCAATGACACAACGTGACGACGACAAAGTGCGGGGGGATGGCGAACTGGTACTTTTCAGAGGCGGTATAGTACCGAATATGATTTATTAGTATCGCAGTACTATACTAAGAGTACACCGTATACCGTACAACCCTTGTATGTATGTATATATGTATGTATGTATGTATGTGTGTATGTTTGTATGTATGTCATATGTATGTTGTATGTATCTATGTATGTATATTGTAGGTTGTATGTATGCTATATGTATGTTATATGTATGTATGCTACAGTACATGTATGTATGATATACAGTATGTATGAATGTATGATATATATGTATGTATGTATGAGAGATATGTATGTATGTATGATATATGATTCCATATTGTATGTATGATATACAGAATGTATGATATATATGTATGTATGTATGAGAGATATGTATGTATGTATGTATGTATGATATGTATGTATGTATGTGTGTATGTATGTATGTATGTATGTATGTATGTATGCATGTATGTATGTATGTATGCATGTATGTATGTATCTATATATGTATGTACATATGTATGTATGTATGTATGTATGTATGATGCCATATTTTATGTATGATATACAGTATGTATGTATGTATGTATGAATGTATGATATGTATGTGTGTATGTATGTGTGTATGTATGTATGTATGTATGTATGTATGTATGATATATGATTCCATAGCGCGTCCACCACTGCTGATCACTGCTACCCTCACCCCCCAGGGGGTGGAACAAGGGGATGGGTCAAATGCAGAGTCGTTTCACCACACCGTGTGTGTGTGTGTGTGTGTGTGTGTGTGTGTGTGTGTGTGTGTGTGTGTGTGTGTGTGTGTGTGAGACTCTCAGTGGTACTTTAATTTTTAAGTTTATATATTTATGTGTGTATATATATATATGTATATGTATATGTATGTATATGTATATATATACATATATATATATATATATATATATATATATATATATATATATATATATATGTATATGTGGGACAGTGGCCGAGTTGCCAATTACTGTGCACAACCAGTGTAGTTTATACACAATATGAAATAAATAAATAACTGCTGTCAAAATGAACACTTATGACATGTTTTAGCACGTTACATGATTACACATGAACTATGCAGAGACGAAAAACGTAACTGAGAAATGATACACGGGCAAAGCAAAAAAAACATTAAAAATAAATATTGCACTTTCTCTATAAAGACATGCACCTGGGGATAGGTCGATTGGCAACACTAAATTGTCCCTAGTGTGTGAATGGTGTCTGTCTATCTGTGTTGGCCCTGCGATGAGGTGGTAATTTGTCCACGGTGTAACTGGTCACTGTAACATTACACACAATTTGAACAGTAGCACTGTGTTTGAATACAGGAAATTTAAACGCCGTACTGTAATCAAGTGATTCTTTGGCGTACCACTAGATAGAGCCAGAATACCACTAGAGGTACACGTTCCAGTATTTCCAAAAATGAACGTGAAAGTAAATAAAAAGCACACACCAGACAGTCAGGGTGTGTCCAAGTACCGTTCCTGGTATGTTGACAACCTCAGAGGTTGGTGCCCAGCTAAGTTTTGTCTTGACATGAGATTCCCGCGTGACGCACCCCAGACCTAATAATAGCAGGTAGATTTCATAACAAGTTGCCTTTGTTTCTGTTAGGACAGGCCGTTTGCCTGCACAGAGTGTGGAAAAGCGTTCAAGCGCTCCTCCACCCTTTCCACTCATCTGCTCATCCATTCTGACACCCGGCCGTATGCATGCCAGTACTGCAGCAAACGCTTCCACCAGAAGTCGGACATGAAGAAACACACCTTCATACACACTGGTGGGTCTCTGTTGGCTTTGTGTGTGAACGTCCATTGCTCCTCATAATAACCCAACTGTGCTATTTTCCACACACGCACGCACGCACGCACACACACACACACACACACACACACACACACACACACACACACCTATATACATAAGTCTTTCATACATACATATATATATATATATATATATATATATATATATATATATATTAGGGGTGTGGGATGAAACGATTCGAATACGAATCGCGATTCTCACGTTGTGCGATTCAGAATCGATTCTCATTTTTTTTTAAATCTTATTATTTTTTGTAATCAATCCAACAAAACAATACACACACACACATATATATATATATATATATATATATATATATATATATATATATATATATATATATAAATACGAATCGCGATTCTCACGTTGTGCGATTCAGAATCGATTCTCTTTTTTTTTTTAATCTTATTATTTTTTGTAATCAATCCAACAAAACAATATACACACACACACACACATATATATATATATATATACATATATATATATATATATATATATATGTATATATATATATATATATATATATATATATATGTATATATATGTATATATATATATTTACAAACCCCGTTTCCATATGCGTTGGGAAATTGGATGTAAATATAAACGTAATACAATGATTTCCAAATCCTTTTCCACCCATATTCAGTTGAATCCACTACAAAGACAACATATTTGATGAACAAACTCATAAACTTTTTTTTTTTTTTGCAAATAATAATTAACTTAGAATTTCATGGCTGCGACATGTGCCATAGTAGTTGGGAAAGGGCATGTTCACCACTGTGTTACATCAGCTTTTCTTTTAACAACACTCAATAATTATTTGGGAATTGAGGAAACTAATTGGTGATGCTTTGAAAGTGGAATTCTTTCCCATTCTTGTTTTATGTAGAGCTTCAGTCGTTCAACAGTCCGGGGTCTCCGGTGTCGTATTTTACGCTTCATAATACGCCACACATTTTTGATGGGAGACAGGTTTGGACTGGACGCGGGCCATGAAAGTACCCGCACTCTTTTACCTTGAAACCACGCTGTTGTAACACGTGGCTTGGCATTGTCTTGCTGAAATAAGCAGGGGTTTCCATGATAACGTTGCTTGGATGACAACATATGTTGCTCCAAAAGCTGTATGTACCATTCAGCATTAATGGTGCCTTCACAGATGTGTAAGTTACCCATGCCTTGGGCACTAATACACCCCCATACCATCACAGTTGCTGGCTTTTGCTTTTTTCGCCTATAACAATCCGAATGGTTATTTTCCTCTTTGTTCCGGAGGACACCACGTCCACACTTTCCAAATATAATTTGAAATGTGGACTCGTCAGACCACAGAACACCTTTCCACTTTGCATCAGTCCATCTTAGATGACCTCGGGCCCAGCGAAGCCAGCGGCGTTCCTTGGTGTTGTTGATAAATGGGTTTGGCTTTGCATAGCAGAGTTTTAACTTACACTTACAGATGTAGCGACCAACTGTAGTTACTGACAGTGGTTTTCTGAAGTGTTTCTGAGTCTATGTGGTGATATCCTTTACACACTGATGTCTGTTTTTGATGCAGTACCGCCTGAGGGATCATTGTTCCGTAATATCATCGCTTACGTGCAGTGATTTCTTCAGATTCTCTGAACCTTTTGATGATTTTACGGACCGTAGATGGTAAAATCCCTAAATTCCTTGCAATAGCTCGTTGAGAAATGTTGTTCTAAAACTGTTCGACATTTTGCTTACAAATTGGTGACCCTTGCCCCATCCTTGTTTGTGAATTACGTAGCATTTCATGGAAGCTGCTTTTATACCCAATCATGGCACCCACCTGTTCCCAATTAGCCTGCACACCTGTGGGATGTTCCAAATAAGTGTTTGATAAGCATTCCTCAACGTTATCAGTATTTATTGCCACCTTTCCCAACTTCTTTGTCACGTGTTGCTGGCATCAAATTCTAAAATTAATGATTATTTGCACAAAAAAAAAAGTTTATCAGTTTGAACATCAAATATGTTGTCTTTGTAGCATATTCAACTGAATATGGGTTCAGAATGATTTGCAAATCATTGTATTCCGTTTATGTTTACATCTAACACAATTTCCCAACTCATATGGAAACGGGGTTTGTATTTATATGTATCATTATTCTCCTACTCACCTTTCCAGTAGAGGCCTCTCCCCTCTCACGTCCTGTGCTCCTCTGCCCTGACTCCTACAGGTCAGTAGGGGTTGTGGAGTGATTATTATTATTATGTACTGATGATAGTCATACGTGAATGAGCTCAGCTCCTGTTTTCCTCGATGTGTTAAGTGAGAAACACAGCTGATGCTCCACAAGGAAGTAAACCCAAAGATAGCAAATGGTAAAAAAAGAGTGCACATTTAACTTTATAAATAACCAGGACCTTCATGAAGCATTTCAGGCTTACTAGCTAACTAAGTAGCAGCATTGTTTTAGAGTGGGAATGTAACTTTTGCCTGCAAAACAACAAATGTACGACGTGCACAAAGGTTGTCTATAGTGCGCTAGACAAGGTTTTATTCGTCAAACACAGACCTGGTGTAAAGTGGAGCTAATACATTTTACTACAAGCAGTGATGAATACTTACTTTCTTGAACAAGTTTATTATGTCCATTTTGCATCCGTTCACGTTGTTATTCTGCAGCGCAGTGTGCTTCAAAGCTGCACACCTGCAGGACTGCAAACAAGGTCGCAGAGAAAATCTGGACTGGATTTTGAGTGATGTGGGCATTTTCTACATGAACAAGTGGAATGGATTGGACACTGACACACTGAAAGGGCCTCTCTACCTTAGGCTATGAAGTGAGGGGAAACTGAGTGAATAATGACAGGGTATATGATTATTTATTTAAACTCATATTAGGGCAACTTTGTAAAAAAAAAAAGAAAAGAAAATATAACACCAAATTATTTAGGGGTTGGCCCTGCGATGAGGTGGCGACTTGTCCAGGGTGTACCCTGCCTTCCGCCCGATTGTAGCTGGGATAGGCGCCAGCGCCCCCCCCGCGACCCCAAAAGGGAATAAGCGGTAGAAAATGGATGGATTATTTAGGGGGACTTAATAATATTTTAGGCCTAACAACGCCAATGAGCCCATCCTTCCCTCAGTCATTTAACTTAGTATTTGAAACAAGCTAACTGCTAACCTTTTTAGCTCATTTTGCAGAAGCTAGCATTTCAGTTTGACTTTTGGCATTCACATGCAATTTCTCCTGAAATTACATATTGTCGTGAATATTGTTACTGATAGTATCTCTGATTAACATAATCCATATTAATTTGCTTGGATTTTTGTCATTCTTATCTGTCCCCTTGTCCTGCGTGTTGTTTGTGTGCCAGGTGAGAAACCCCACGTGTGTCACATATGCGGGAAAGGCTTCAGCCAGAGCTCCAACCTCATCACCCACAGCCGCAAGCACAAAGGCGACTGGCCCCACCGCTGCCCTCGCTGCCTGTACAGCTTCCAGGACCGACGGAACTTGTGGCAGCACCAGTGTGCCCACCGCTAACACAAGGTGAGCACCTTGTTTAAGAGACATATATCAGCAGATTTTATTGTAGTTGCTAGCAACCAAAAAGAGCGCAAAACATATTTCAGGCCCACTTAGTTAGCTGCCAAAGAGGGTTGCAGTAACAGAAATAAATAATTTGGTAGCCCTTTGATTTAGTAATGTGCCGACTGATTGGCCACAGATCAGTATCAGATGATTTTCTTCAATTAGTATGATTGCCTTTGCTCATTATTGCCATTTAATGCCATGTAATATAATGGGTTGGAGTCAATAACCAGGCGACATGATGAAGTTACGTCTCTTTACTGAGGGCTTCAGAACAACAGACTCCCTAGTGCATGTTCCTTGACTGCACTTAAATGTAGAATGTATTTACATTCTATTCTATGTACAGTAGATGGCAGTATTGTCCTGTTTAAGAGGGTCACAACATTAAGTCAGGTCTGACTCGATGTTGGGGGGCGTGGCCTCCAGCTAGGCTTGAATTTCGTGAGTCTCCCGGAAAATCCAAGAGGGTTGGCAAGTATGGTTAATAGTGTGTTTCGATACAGTGTGGAACTGCTCTCCTAAACTAATGATAGTAACCTCCATTAAAGAAAGCACTTTTTTTTCTTAGCATCTTAAGTATTATTACCGATACAGTGTGGAGCTGCTCCCCTAAACTAATGATAGTAACCTCCATTAAAGAAAGCACTTTTTTTTCTTAGCATCTTAAGTATTATTAACAGGTATTAGATAGGAAAAAGCTAAACATGGTGCAAACTACGAATGGGCGTTATTGCCTAAAATCTATATATTAGGGGTGTCAAGAAAACTGATTTTCAAATTAATCTTGATTCTTATTTGTAATGACTATTAATCAATTTGAAGTTGGAGGAATGACCTTGAACACGACCTCAACACAAAACAGTATCTCCCGAAGGTCAGAGTAAAGATTCCCAAAGGAACTGAACAAGTACAGCAACTGGTCTGCTACGGCTTGGAGGAAATTGCTAGAGTCCATCAAGCAATTCAACCTGGAAAGTTAAAAAGCTTCTTCCCAGATGTCCAGCTCAAAGAGTTGAAGAGACCAGAAGAAGTGGAAATTCTCATAAGGCATCGCAAGGGAAGACTAGCACCCCAAAGACTAAAAGTCATCGGTGACCTTGTTTTGAGGGAAAGCCCACTTGGAAAGACAGTTGGCGGAGCACACCCTGACTTGCTCAAAGAAGTGGAAGTTGCAGTATATGAGTCAAGAACCCACTTCGCTCGCTCCATGAGAACTGCTGCGGTCCGATATCAAGAAATCACACTTTCAGCAACTGAGGAATGTGGCCCACAAAAATACACTTGCCAGTAACCGTGAGTTCCTTGAGTGGTGGCACTGGGACAGCATTGGAGCGGCATGTGATCCAAGATGTGGAGGATGTCAATGTGGAAACTGTCCTCCAGGAGGAAAGGACATGACCCTGGCAGAGGAGAGGGAGTTTGAGATAATTAAAAGATGCCTCACCTACAAGGAAGAGGATGCTCACACCCCAACTCCCCACGGGAATGCCAAGTATCCTTGGACTCAAGATCCAGCCTCTCTTCCCAACAATAAAAGAGAAGTCCAAGCTTGCTTCTTAAGGATGGAAAAGCAACTGAGCAAAGAGCCAGGCTGGAAAGTCGCATATGCAACCCAGTTCCATGAAATGGTTTAAAGACACGCAGCCATGAAGCTCACCAGTGAAGCTCACCAGTGAAGTCATGGAGAAGTGGAAAGGACCACTTTGGTATGTCAGCCACTTGGTGGCATCAAACTCTCATTCAGTGACTACACCAGTTCGTATTGTCTGTAACAGAAGCCAGAAATACAAAAGCGTGAGCATGAATGATCAGAGTCAACATCGGCGACAAACCTGCTGGCTGCATTGCTCAGTTGGCTATGAGGGAAACGGCAAGCCTGCCCAACTTTACTCATCTGCAGGATGAACGCAGAGTCATTAAAGAGAACAGTTATGTGGATGACCTCTTGACCTCCCACTATGACCTGAACAGACTTGATCAAATCACAGCAGGAGTTGAAGATGTCTTGAAAGGTGAAGGTTTCATCCGCAAACCATGGGTGGTCCGGTCAGGGCAAAGTGGGAGGAAAGTAACTGAAACAAAGGTTTTAATTCTTCCGAACCAAATGAGGGAAGGAGAGAACAAATCCCTGGGCTTAGGCTACCAAGTGGACAAAGACAAGCTGTACATGCTGACAGCAGTTAACTTTTTCAAGAGAAAGAAAAATATGCAAATAGACAACGATCTTCTTGAAGAGGAGGTGAGAACTGAAACACCTAATCCACTGACTAAGAGGGCCAAGTTGCTGCACTGTATGACCCAATTAGCCTAGTTGCACCGGTCAAGCAGAAGGGAGCAATTCTTGTCCGCAAAGCATTCCAAGAAGTAGGGGGGTGGCAAGCGGACCCAAGAAACCTGGGACCAACCTCTCTCAGAAATCTCAGAGAAGAAGCCGTACAGCTTTTTGAAGAATATGCTCAGCTTGGACAAGTTGCATTTCACATGAGCCTCACACCACCTAACTGGAAAGAAAAACCTTATGCCATCACATTTCCTAATGGAAGTGACAAGATTTATGGAGCTGTGATGTACATAAGATGGGAGACAAGTCAAGGAACTGAAGTCCGATTTGTGGTAGCAAAAGCCAAGCTGATGACCCTGGATCAAAAGGGAGGTGCTGTAAAAGCAGAAATCTATGGTGCAGTCTTTGCAGCCATGATCAAGAAGTACGTGGTGAAACATGCCCACATGAAGATCGAGAGATGGTTCCATTTCCTGGACAGACAAACAGTCTTTGGAGCCATCCAACGAGAAAATTACGGATACCAAACCTTCATCGCCAACAGAGTGGGTGAAATCCAGAAGTCCGGACCAGTGCAAGACTGGTGGTGGATCCGTGGAGGTCTGAATATAGCAGACATCATAACAAGAGGAGGCACTCCCAAAGACTTGAATGAGGAATCCACAGGGCAAAATGGACCAGAGTTCCTGAAGTGGCCAGTGGAGGAGTGGCCTATTCAATCAGCTGGAGAAGTTTCAGCCCAGGCCAGGGAGAGTGTAAACAAGCTCCAAAGAAAGTCATTCTCAGCTGCACTCACCCTAAGCTAAGATGAGTCAGCAGGAAGAAGACCCATTTGCCACTCAGGAAAACAAATGTCCCTCTCAAGAGGCAAAACCCACTCTGCCAAGAAGGAAGTCGACTGGCTGGGTTAAACATCTTGTGGACAAAAGAAGATTAAGTTGCTTGAGTTATTGTCTTGACACTTTGGGCTGCCAAGCAGTGGCTGAAGAGGAAGTCAAACCCAAAACAGCCAAGGTGGGAGGCGACAACACCCAAGCAGGCAGGGTTGACTGGCAAAGAGCTCAAAGGTGCACGTGAAGACCTCTTCCCAGCAGCTCAAGATGGTGTAACCTATACAAACACAACTCTCAGCAGATTGGCAGTATACAAAGATGTGAACCCTGGACTCTACGTTTGTGGAGGGAGAATCCAAATGTTCAACGAAGATGAAACTGCTGTGCCAGTTTTACCATTAGAAGCATGAGTGTCTACATTGGTAGCACAGAAATCCCATGAAACTAACCACGAGGGGGTAGCAGGAACCCTTCTCCGGATGAGGAAGACAGCTTGGGTGATAAAAGGTCGAAGAATTCCCAAGAAGATAGTTGACAGCGGCATAATTCGCAGGAAAAATAGAGCAAAGCATTGTCAACAAATCATGGCAGACTTACCTCCATAGCAAACAGGCCCAGCTTCACCATTCGAATTCACCACAATGGACCTATTCGGCCTATATGAAGTGAAAAATGAAATCAAGAAAAGAACCACAATAAAAATGTGGGGAATTGTCTTCTGTTGCATGGCCTCCCCTGCCAAACACACTGACCTGGTGAGTGACCAGTCACCTGAAGGCTTTCTGCTGGCCTATCAAAGGTTCACTTCACTCAGAGGACACCCCAGGAAGCTCTTGCCAGACCCTGTCACTAATTTTGTGGGAGCCAAACCTGCTCTGGAAAAGCTATACGACTCTTGATCAACTGGACAAGTCTCAAGTTGAAGACAATAGCTGCCGAGCATGGAACAGAATGGTCTTGAAAGATTCACCTCGCAGACTCTCCCCACAGAAATGGTGTATAGAGGTGGCTGTCAAAGTGGTCAAGCGGGCCTTGAGCAATGTTCGCGGGGACGGCGTCTTCACCTGGGGTCAATTCCAAACTTTCCTCTTCCATGTCAGCCAACCTTACTAAAGAGAGAACCATTTATGCAAGAACTCAAATCAGGGAAGACTGTGTGAAGTATGTCACACCGAATTTTCTGCTCCAAGGTTGTGCCAACCCTAAGTGAGACCCTGGAGATTTCCAGTTTGATGGCTATTCATACAAAACACACCAAACTATTCAAGCTGAAGTCATCAAATTGTGGAAGAAATGGAGTCAACTGGCAGGACCTAATCTCTTTACAAGGAACAAATGACACATCAAAGAGCGAAATATTGCTGTTGGAGATGCGGTCTGGTTGGCTGACCAAAATGCCCTGAGAGGATAGTACAAGCAGAGGAGTCAGCGTCAACACTGACAACAAAGGCATTGTAAGAGATGTGCTTATGAGGACCTTTCCCAGCAGGAAGGAAACTGACCAGGAGAAACCAACAGCAAGAACCAAGAAGCTCAAACACAAAATCCCAGTCACTACCCTTCTGAAAGATGTCAGGCGCCTTGTCATTCTTATTCCCACTGAAGAACAAATGAGGGAAGGACCTGTGTGACCTCATTGGGTATAGAAACCATGAGGCCAGGTGGGAGGTGTGGAGTTAAAAACTCAAAAGTGTCTAATCCATGCCCTACATGGTCAAAATCATTGAAAACTACAATTCCCAGAATGCCAATGTAAAATGGCCGCCAAATTACTCATTGAAGGCACCTGAAAAGGAAGGAGGTTCAGTCAGACTCATTCACCAACAGGCTACATGCAAGGAAAAACAGCAAGCAGCCACAACCGCAAGATCCACTCTACAAGTTTCTCCAAAGACACCAATGGTCGGTGAATATGCTTCATTTGATGACGATTGAAATGCTTTGGTTGATATGCTTAACTTGTACTTGCAGGCTTGTTAATTTGCTTACTGAACTATCTTTATTTGTTTCTTTAAACTGCTGAGTTCAAGTTGAATTACTGCATTACACTTTGAGCATTGATTGCACACTGTGTTTGACCAGTTTAAAGCTCACGTAAAAGTTTAAAGCTGAAGTTAAATGTTAAATGGTTTAAGCTTAAATTAAAATGTTAAATGGTTTAAGCTAAAATGTTTTAAGTCAAAGCTTATGGTTTAATATTTAAAGTTAAAACAATATGTATAAAGTTAAGAACATTATTCAGAGGTTCACCCATCCATTTCCTACCGCTTGTCCCGTTCGGGGTCGCGGGGGTTGCTGGAGCCTATCTGAGCTGCTTCGGGCGGAAGGCGGTTTACACCCTGGACAAGTCACAAGGCCAACACAGATAGACGGACAACATTCACACTCACATTCACACACTAGGGCCAATTTAGTGTTGCCAATCAACCAAGGTTGAATTCATGTCTAACTCTTGCTAAAAGTTAAAACATTATGTAGAAGGTTTAAAATATTATTCAGAGGTTTAAAAACATTTGTAAAACGTTGTTGGAAAATACCTTTGTAATTAGATTAACATCTCTGTTTCTGTGGTTTAAAGGTTTACAACGTGCTGATGATTAATTGAAGATCAACTGAAATGAAACCAACAATGCTTCAAGTTGGAAAATAAAAAGTTGATCAATTGGAAATCATGAGTTGTTCGTGGGTCCTTTGGAGTAGAAAAGTAGAACTTAACAACGTGGCCTACCACTTGGTGGCTGACTTGTGTCGTTCTCAAACTCTTCACTTTTCTTATAATAAAGTTGACTTTGTAATATTTAGGAGCAAGAACATTTTTCGACTGGATTTGCTGCACAGGTGGCATCCTATGACAGTTCCACACTGGAAATCACTACATTAGTGATTGTCTTATTTTCTGTCATGTTTTGGTGATCACAATATATTGGTGTTGAGCTATGTCGTCTCCATGCCAACGGAGCCGCTGCTTACTTCCCTGTTTTACCTGTAAAGTGTAGCTCATCAATCACACATCTCTTCATCGATGAACCTTTGGCAACAGCGGGAATAAAAGATGCATACAGTATATATGTATATAGACCAACTAAAGTGCCTTGGTGGATGTTGGTGCTAAATAGATTGTGTGTGTGTGTGTGTGTGTGTATATATATATATATATATATATATATATATATACATATACAAACCCCGTTTTCATATGAGTTGGGAAATTGTGTTAGATGTAAATATAAACGGAATACAATGATTTGCAAATCCTTTTCAACCCATATTCAGTCGAATGCACTACAAGGAAGAGATATTTGATGTTCAAGCTCAGACTTAATTTTTTTTTTGCAAATAATTAACTTAGAATTTCATGGCAACACTCAATAAACGTTTGGGAACTGAAGAAACTAATTGTTGAAGCTTTGAAAGTGGAAGTCTTTCCCATTCTTGTTTTATGTAGAGCTTCAGTCGTTCAACAGTCCGGGGTCTCCGCTGTCGTATTTTACGCTTCATAATGCACCACACATTTTCGATGGGAGACAGGTCTGGACAGCAGGCGGGCCACGAAAGTACCCGCACCCCGATAAATGGCTTTCGCTTTGCATAGTAGAGCTTTAACTTGCACTTACAGATGTATCGACAAACTATATTTAGTGAGAGTGGTTTTCTGATGTGTTCCTGAGCCCATGTGGTGATATCCTTTTAGAGATTTATGTCCGTTTTTGATACAGTGCCGTCTGAGGGATCAAAGGTCACAGTCATTCAATGTTGGTTTCCGGCCATGCCGTTTACGTGTTGTTAATTCTCCAGATTCTCTGAAAGTTTTGATGATATTATGGACCGTAGATGTTGAAATCCCAAAATTTCTTGCAATTGGACTTTGAAAAACGTTCTTAAACTGTTTGACTATTTGCTCACGCAGTTGTGGACAAAGGGGTGTACCTCGCCCCATCCATTCTTGTGAAAGACTGAGCATTTTTTGGGAAGCTGTTTTTATACCCAATCATGGCACCCACCTGTTTCCAATTAGCCTGCACACCTGTGGGATGTTCCAAATAAGTGTTTGATGAGCATTTCTCAACTTTATCAGTATTTATTGCCACTTTTCCCAACTTCTTTGTCACGTGTTGCTGGCATCAAATTCTAAAGTTGATGATTATTTGCAAACAAAACAATGTTTATCAGTTTGAACATCAAATATGTTGTCTTTGTAGCATATTCAACTGAATATGGGTTGAAAATTATTTGCAAATCATTGTATTCTGTTTATATTTACATCCAACACAATTTCCCAACTCATATGGAAACGGGGTTTGTATATATGTGTGTATATGTCTGTCTATATATATATGTGTGTGTGTGTGTGTGTGTGTGTGTGTGTGTGTGTGTGTGTGTGTGTATATATATATATACATATATATATGTATGTATGTAAAATGTGTGTATACATGTGTATATAATATGTGTGTGTGTGTGTGTGTGTGTGTGTGTGTGTGTGTGTGTATATATATATATATATATATATATATATATATATATATATATATATATATATATATATATATATATATATATATTGTATGTAAGGAGCAGGGATGTACAGTACACAGTGCTGGTTTTATTTTGCATCATGTTTATTGAGTGTTGACGAGAGCTTTCTTCATTGCATTGTTTTCACACCTAAAAGTCTCCATCGGTGTTGTACCACTGAGATCTGGCAACAACATCACTGGAATAGTCGTGACCAGTAGTGCCACGATCCATTCCAGCCAAAGTTTGCACATTTCTGGCCCCGAAGTTGTAGGCGGCTATCCCACCTGCGAGGGGTTAAATACGGATGAGGTAAAAGTTGCATTGTTGATGTTGGTACTGCAATTTGATGAACAAACCTTTGAGTTGCTGCTCTGCAGTCCAGTCAGGAAACGTGTTTCTGATTTCTACTATAAATCCAATCAAGATACCTGTGCCCTGAGACAGATGTTCCTTACTGTCCCATCCACCTTGAGGTGTGTGATGCCGTTGATCAACCTAGAAAGGTTAGAAAGTCATGAGAAAAAGACCAACACCTTACTAATTCTAACTAAATTCTGACCAATGAGTTAATTTCTTTGTCCGTTTTTGGTTGCTGTTTATTTATTCAAATACAGACATTATCAGGCCTTTGATGGAGTCATGTTCTGTTCATTGATTGGTTGACAGAGAATTGGTAATACTGTGTTATACAGTGAAACCTCCATTTACAAACTTGCTGTTGTAAGAAACCTTCAATCCACGAACCACAGGCCAAATAAAAATGTGCTTTATTGTACAAACCTTGTCTCAGTATATGAACGTTTCATCCGCGCATTGTATGCACACAAGCACATCCATAGTGGGCGGGCTGATCGATCTCCGGTGCTCATTCAGTCAGCAGAGCACTGTGCTGATGTTTGCTACTGTGCTATTTTGTGTGTTTTTATAACAATAATCTCGTCTTGCGAGCTTAATACTAGTCCAAAGAAAGCAATAGACAAACAATGTGTGGTTTAAAGCATTCAGCATTCATTTTTGACACTGCAAGTTCGATAATATAGCAAAGAACACGCAACCCAGGCAAAACATAAATTCCGAAGATCATTCGAGTCAGAACCAATTCTCAAATCAGTGTCGCAATACATTATTGCATATCTCGACCTGTTTATATATATTTTTTTTTAAAGCCATAGTCTTTTCTGATCGTTGACAATGGGCAAAATTTAAGGAATCAGATTTGATAATGAACATCTTTCATTAAAACCAACTCAGTGATTACAGTCAAACATGGTTGTAGCATCATGGTCTGAGGCTGCGGTTCTTAAAAGGTTTTTAATCCCCAAGTCCTTACATAATGAACCACACCACTACCTCATTCTATCAAAAACAATATATTCATACCAACCTGCATGAGACCCCAGCCGTTGCCACCGTCTCCCCAGCCATTGTTCAGTGCGTTCCCAGCCCTGGATTCTCTAGAGATGATGCCAGCAATGAGAGCAGGAGCAATTCCCTTTTCATTTCCCACTTGTGTAATGATGGACTTGTACTGGTTCATTCTGTACAGATCTGTTTGTGCCATGGCTTGAGACGCCTCCACACCTTTTTAAAGAGACACAACACAGAAGCATGTGGGTGCAGTGATAGCACACAGGTGCATTCACAAAGCACAGGTAGCAAGTGGATGTTATTATTAATTACCTGTGACACTCAACTTGTCCTGCTGAGATGTGTCTGGTCCTGCACCAGTTGTGTCAACTCTCATGATGTCCCCGTAAGCTAAAAAGACAAAAACAATCAACTGTCTTCATTAGACTATTTGTCACTAAAATGGATGCATCCTTCACCGTTAAAAAAGCAGCTCTTACACATTGTCCTTTGTAGTCTTGTACGAGACTCTGTCCACCTTTTAGCAGGAAACAACCGGGTCTGGTTTGTAGTTTAAAACAGTCATGAAAAAAATGTTAAATACAAGAAATCAATGAGAAGTCAATATAATGATTACATTTGCATATCAGTTAAACAGGAGAAAGACTTGCAACATTTTAATTTACCCCCAAATAGTTAGCCTACCCGTTAGCATTAGGCTAAAATAATTATTTGCCCTATTTCAATATATTACATGAAATAGTAGTAATGGTTAAATGCATGTACATATGTGTAAAACGTCTGTAAGAGGTATTGTATTTATCATTTTCAATAAAAACGCTAATTAAATAAGCACCTCTCGATAATATTTTAGTACTGTACAGTAAGTATATTAGTTCAAGCCTAATATGGTTAAATCGTTGTGGCTAGTGCAGCCCTTTGAGACATTTGGGATTAAGGGCTATATAAATAAACGTTGATTGATTGATTAAATGTCAACAAAAACATTTAAATAGACCATTAATAATAGTTTCAGTTAAAAAAAAATATATGTATATCTATATATATATAATTGTACTAATAATTTACAACACACTTATGTATTTCCTGTGATCCTTTTTTTTTTAGTGTGCAAAACTTTCACTCGGTGTGCGATATGGGCGTTAAGAGAATGTTTTTGCTCATTTATATGAATCGTTCAGTGTGAAATTGTGTTGACCACTGAACGAAGAAATAATAAACTAAACTGAATATTTGTATATGTGCAGAGTGGTGTTATTATGTATTATCTTTTATTACTCTTTACTTTTGTTGCTGTATGTGAAATCTGTGCCGCAAACAAAACATTTCTCCATTGTGGGATAAATCAAGTCTATCCTTTCATATCCTATTAGATGGCAACCATGGATGGAATTCGACACAGAGAAATTCTTGTAGATATGAGTGACCAGATCAAGGAGGTATAGATGCTTTCCCATCCACTCACCTGTGTTTGATGGTGTCCTGTTGGTGTTCAGTGTGTCTTCCAGCCAGTCAGCCTTCTGCAGTGTTCCAGCAGCTTCCCTCTGCTTTTATATTGTTTTCCTTCTTCTCTGCCTGTCCATCCAGTTCATCAAGGGGTTTTCCCGGAGCTTTTATTCATCCAGCACTCCCTAGCAATCTTACTTTTACTTTCTTTTTTTTTCTCTGCTCGAATTACAAATATCGCATAAGGCTGAGACACATCAATTTTGGAAAACCACAGTTGGATATTTTTCATACCAAGGGGTACTAGTGCATTGGTTCTCAACCTTTTTTCAGTGATGTACCCCCGTGAACATTTTTTTAATTCAAGTACCCCCTAATCAGGGCAAAGCATTTTTGGTTGAAAAAAAGAGATAAAGAAGTAAAATACAGCACTATGTCATCAGTTTCTGATGTATTGAATTGTATAACAGTGCAAAATATTGCTCATTTGTAGTGGTCTTTCTTGAACTATTTGGAGAAAAAGATATAAAAATAACTAAGAACTTGTTGAAAAATAAGTGATTCAATTATAAATAAAGATTTCTACAAATAGAAGTAATCATCAACTTAAAGTGCCCTCTTTGGGGATTGTAATAGAGATCCATCTGGATTCATGAACTTAATTCTAAACATTTCTTCACAAAAAAATAAATCTTTAACAATATTTATGGAACATGTTCACAAAAAATCTAGCTGTCAACACTGAATAACCCTGTACACTGTTTGTTTGTCTAATCTTGAACAGGTTTGTGCTGAAAACACTTGTTCTTGTGCAATGACAATAAAGACCTATCCTATCCCATCCTATATTTAAGTATTTTTATTCCAACAAAAACAATTCGGATTGTATGATAATACCATATTTTGTTGCATGATTTAGATGTTGCAGTTAAAAAAATTGCATGCTAACTTTTCTTTAGCTAATTTTGCAGAAGTTAGCTTTTCAGTTTGACTCGGACATGACAGAACTCACACGCAATGTTTCCTGAAATTGCATATCCTAGTCATTTTAGTTATTAATATCATGTATGATTACCATGACAATAATACATATTCATCTGCTTGGATTTTCGTCATTCTTGTGTCCTCACGTCCTTTTGTGTTGTGTTTGTGTGCCAGGCGAGAAACCCTACGTGTGTCACATGTGCGGGAAAGCCAGAACTCCAACCTCGTCACCCACAGCCGCAACCTTTGCCTTGGCTGCCTCTACAGCTTCCAGGAGCAACGGGACTAATGGCAGCACCAGTGTTTCCACCCCTAAGTCATGCAGGTGGGCACCTCGTTCAGAGACATACAGTAGCGGACTATATAGCTCCCTTTCAGACAAATAGTGGACTATTTGCTCGACTTTGAACATGTAGCAACCAGAAAGCTGCCAAAAAAGGGTTGCGGTAGCAGAAATCAATCATTTGGTAGCACTTTGATTTAGGGATGTGCCGATAAACTGGCCACAGATCTGTATCGGATGATATTCTCGAAAATGTATGTGATGATTGCCTTTGCTGATTAGTACCTTTTTTATGCAAATCACAAACACAGAACCTTTGGTATCGGTCGATCTCACCCATAGGTGATCGGTATCTAAATCGGCATCATAAAAACCCAGATTAGAACAGCCCTACTTTGAACCCTTTGCAAAAGTCACAAATTTTCCCACCCTTTATAATAGTTTAGCACACCCAGTCTGTTAGTCATCATCCATGCACCAGAAAGTCGTGTGCATTAGTCATCCTCCATACACCAGAAGGTTGCCTGCTGCCTAACAAACAAGAATATATATTTTATTCACACATTTCCGT
>NC_084611.1:75759115-75769115 GCF_033978795.1 Nerophis ophidion
GGAGAGAGAGAGCCTAGCGTAATTAGAGCTAGTTTTTGGTTGGGTTGTTTTTTCAGTAGTTTCATTGTTGGTTTGGTACAGTAGCCAGATTGGTACTGACGGCCTGGGTTGAGCAGGATGGAGGCTTTTGTGGAAGCACCATCTGAGAAATTGTTGTTTGCCCTTAATAAGGAACAGTTGTTGCAATTGGCAGAAAAGTATGGCATGGAATTGTCATCAGCCATTAGAACTGGTAAGAAGGGACCCTTGCGTGACTCCATTCACGAGTTTTTGTGTGAGCAGAGCATTTTGCCTTCAGGAAAAGGTGGTGACGCTCATGTGAAGGGTATGTCAGAGCCTATGCAGTCAGAGAGGGTAGGCATACTGACTTTTGAGCAACAAAGAGAGATGAAGGCACTTGAATTTGAGTGGGCGCAACAGGCTAAGGAGAAAGAACGTCTTTTTGAACTGGAAAAAATCAAATTAGAACGAGAATTGCAACAGCAAGCAGATATGGAGAGACTCAAATTTGAAAAAGAAATGGATTTGAAAAAAGGTGAAATGGACCTTACAGTACAGCTTGAGAAAATTAAAATTGAACAGGATCGTTTGAAACTAATGTCAGAAGGTAAGATTAGTGGAAATCTGTCCGGGTCAAGTATGGATAGCATGGTAAAGTATGTTCCAAAGTTTGACGAACGTGACCCAGACGTGTTTTTCTCACTGTTTGAACAGATGGCCTCTGACAAAAAGTGGAGTGAAGAGGATAGAACGGTGCTTTTGCAAACTGTACTAGTAGGACGCGCACGGGAGGCATACTTGGCATTAACACCTGTTGATAGGCACAAGTATGCTGAGGTGAAAAAAGCGGTCTTGAAATGTTATGAACTGAATCCAGAAGCTTACAGACAACGTTTCAGAAACTGGCGTAAACGTGATAATCAGACCCATGCTGAAGTGGCAAGAGAGTTGAGTACTTATTTTAACCGGTGGCTCACTTCAGAGTCTGTCTCAACTTACGAAAATTTGCGTGATTTGTTGATTTTGGAGCAGTTTAAGAACATTGTACCAGATCGAATTGCAACCTACATTAATGAGCAAAAGGCAAAGTCAGTGGAGGAGGCAGCCTCGCTTGCTGATACCTTTGTGTTGACTCATAAACGTAAGCCTTACAGCAGTCCTCCACGGTATAATAGCCACCAACGTTATGATCCTGCTCGTTCTCCTCCACAACGTTCTCCTCCTCGTTATGGTCGTAGTTCAAATCGATCCAATTATGGCAATTCCAGTAATGTTCCTAAATTTGATAATGGAAGTAGCAAATCTCGCCCAAGCCCGACGGATAAATGTCATTACTGTTTGCAGGAGGGACATTGGAAAAAGGACTGCCCGCTGTTGAAAGGCCGTAAATCTAATGCCAAGGTAGCTGGGTGTGTTTCTGTTGTGCATCCAGTTGATTTTGGCGTCTCTGATCTAACACCGTTACCTCGTTTGGAAGTTCATTGTGAGCAAGTGATTGAAGATGGTGCATCTGTGTCAGACGAGCAGACGAAATCAGTAGAGTCAGCTGCGTCTGATTTCGCTCCATTCATTAGTGATGGCTGGGTGTCATTGGTTGGAGAGACACAAAAAGTTCCAATTAAAATCTTAAGAGTCCCTGGGGCATCTGAGAGTTTCATTTCTGGAGCAGTTTTGCCATTTTCCACAGCATCTGACACTGGGAAATGTATTTTGATTAGAGGAATAGGCATGCAGTCATTTTCTGTACCGTTGCACAAAATTCACTTGTGTTCAGGATTTGTGAATGGGGAGGTGACTATTGCTGTGAGACCGTCTCTGCCTATGCAGGATATCCATGTAATTCTGGGGAACAATTTGGGTGGGTGTTTAGTTTCTCCACCTCCAGTTGTTACACCTGTACCGCTATCTGTAGAGGAGCCAGACGCGTGTTGTCAAGAATTCCCAGAAGTGTTTACTGCTTGTGCTGTGACAAGGGCAATGTCTCGCACGCAGGCGCAATCGTCGGATGTGTCCAAATCTGTGCCTATTTTTGTTCCTGAGCTGCCCGAACCTCTGTCATGTCAAGATTTAATTGAGGCACAAAAGAATGATCAGAGCTTTGAGAAATATTTTGCCTTAGCTTCTACTGATCCAACGATGGGTTACTTCATTCAGAATGGCGTTTTGCTGCATACGTGGTTGCCAGGTGTTGATCCTGAAGTGGCAGGCAAGGTGATTCAAGTGATGGTACCTGACAAATACCGTGATTTGATTTTGAGAACAGCCCATGGAGCAGAGTCTGGGCATTTTGGAGTTAAGAAAACCTACCGACGTCTTTTGGAACATTTTTACTGGCCACGGATGAAACGCCATGTATCTAGATTTGTCAAAGCATGTCATGTTTGCCAGGTTGCGAAACAGAGTACTCCCATTAAACCTGCACCACTTCAACCTATTCCGTCTGTTGGCACACCATTTGAGCATCTCATTATTGATTGTGTAGGTCCACTACCCCCTTCGAAATCTGGTTGTGTGTACCTCTTTACCATCATGTGCCAGGCCACTCGGTATCCAGCAGCGTATGCCTTGAGAACAATTACCACAAGGTCAATATTGAAATGTTTGTCTAAATTCATTTCTGTCTTTGGCATTCCAAAGGTAATTCAGAGCGACAGAGGGTCTAACTTTACCTCCAGAACATTTGCTGCAGCGTTGAAGTCGATGCAGGTGAAGCACAATTTGAGCAGCGCGTATCACGCACAGAGTCAGGGGGCATTGGAGCGCTGGCATGCCACGTTGAAGTCTCTCTTGCGCGCTTACTGTGTTGAGATGCGGAGAGATTGGGAGGAGGCGTTGCCATGGCTCTTGTTGTCTGCGCGTGGTGTAGTTCAAGAAAGCACTGGTTTTAGTCCAAATGACCTAGTCTTTGGCCACAAAGTCCGGACCTCACTGTCTGTTTTAAATGCCAATCTGGATCTGCAGAACACTCCCGTCAGTTTCACTGAGTATGTAGATGGTTTTCGTCGTAGGCTGTTGCTTGCATGGAAAGAGGCAACCGAGCATTTGACTAAAGCTCAGGTGAAAATGAAGCTGCGTTATGACCGTAAAGCGAAGATCAGAGTTTTCAATCCAGGTGATCAAGTTTTAGCTTTGCTGCCCATTCCGGGGTCACCATTTACAGCAAAATACTCTGGTCCATTTACGGTTATGAGCCAAGTGTCAGATCTCAATTATTTACTGTCAACTCCTGATCGTAAACGATCACAGCAACTGTGTCATGTGAATTTACTCAAGCCTTACCACTCTGCAGGTTCCGACAAGGCGGGTGGGATTGCTGCGAGTCCAGTGGGTCTAGCCGTTGGGGTTGGGGAACCGCTCAACTGGCCGGAGGTGGCAGCTTGGGATGAAGTGCGCGCACCTGATGATTCAGTGTTACACGGGCGCTTAGATAATACTCAGCAGTTAAAGGAGCTAGATAGTCTCCTCGGTCATTTAAGTGAGGTACAGCGTAAACAGTTGTCGGATTTGATTTTTGAGTTTTTGCCTTTGTTTTCCGACACTCCAACCTGTACCACACTAATTGAACATGACATTGACACACAGGGTGCCCGCCCAATACGACAAAGATTTTATCGAGTGGCTCCCGATAAACAGAAGAGTATGGAGGACAGTGTGCAGTATCTGCTTGATCATGGTCTCGCCAAGCCATCTTACTCCAGTTGGGCATCGCCATGTCTACTGGTGAAAAAGTCAGATAACACCTATAGATTCTGTACGGATTATAGGAAAGTAAATGCTGTGACTAGACCAGATTCTTTTCCATTGCCACGTATCGAGGACTGTGTGGATCAGGTTGGGAGTGCTCGTTATGTCAGCAAATTTGATTTATTGAAAGGTTACTATCAAGTGCCTTTGACGCAGAGAGCGCAGGAGATATCTGCATTCATTACCTCTTCCGGTTTGTACTCGTATACTCGAATGAGCTTCGGTTTGCGGAATGCTCCTGCAGCCTTCCAACGGCTCATGAATAGGGTCGTTGGGGGGCTGCAGGGGTGCGCGGTTTATTTGGACGACGCCGTTTGTCATTCAGACAGTTGGGACGAACATTTGGCTCGCATTCGAGCGCTTTTCCAGAGGTTGGTGGCAGCAAACCTCACAGTAAATTTAGCGAAATGCGAGTTTGCGCGTGCCACAGTCGTCTATTTGGGTAAAGTAGTCGGCCAGGGGATGGTGCGGCCCGTTAACGCAAAGGTGGCAGCTATTGATAATTTCCCTGTGCCGGCGACGAAGAAAGAACTTATGCGCTTTTTGGGTATGATCGGGTACTACCGCAATTTTTGCTGCAATTTTTCAACTGTTGTATCTCCTCTGACCAATTTGTTGAAGGGTGGCGCCAAATTCATTTGGTCGGAGGAGTGTCAGCAGGCTTTCCAGAATGCAAAGCTTTTGTTAACATCAGCTCCGGTCCTGGCTGCACCCAAACTGGATCTGCCATTCCAGCTGCAGGTGGATGCAAGCCAGGTGGGAGCAGGTGCGGTCATCCTGCAGGCTGATGATGATGGAGTAGCCAGACCGGTTTGCTATTTTTCAAAAAAATTCAACAAATACCAATTTAATTATTCAGTGATTGAAAAGGAAGCATTAGCATTGATTTGGGCATTGCAACACTTTGAAGTCTATGTGGGAGGGGGTCTCCATCCAATTGTGGTCTACTCAGATCACAACCCTCTCACTTTTCTACAGTCTTTCAAAGGGTCCACCAACCAGCGCCTGTTGCGCTGGGCACTGTTTCTGCAGCCATTCCACCTGTTGATCCGCCATATTCGCGGGGTGGAAAATGTAATGGCTGATGCGCTCTCTCGGGCTCTGGACCAGGAGGGAGGTCTAATCATCTCCTCTCACTCCTAACCTGCGGTTTTTCTCTGTTTCCCTTAAAGGTCGCTGTCCGGGTACCAGGATTTGCTGGGTGCAGGGAAGGTCGGAGGGGAAGGAGGGTGTTTGGGATGGTTTGGGTTCTGGTTGGTCTGGGGTGGAGGGGAGGTGCGTCAGTGGGACTAGAATATAGCTACTGGGGCTACTGTAGGTTTTTGTTTTCTATTTTTTGATGGTGCTTCAGAGACCCAGTTAACACGGGTCTCTGTTTTTAAGAGGGGGGATGTCATGCCCAGCTCTGCCGGTTAGTGTTTGGGGCACTTTGGTCCTCCGACCCGCAGGTGGAGCTGGTCTGTGAAGACGTGCAACATCTCAGAGGGCTGCTGATTGGGCGGCCTATAAAAGGCCTCCCATCAGCATGCTCTCTCTCTCATGCTCTCTCTCTCTCTCTCTCTCTCTCGTCCCACAGGCACATTCGTTTGGTGACCGTATGGTCACGGCAACGACGGCCGGGATTAGCACCACACTTGCACCCTTTTGGGACAACACTCATTTACTGATACATTCCTTGGTTAATTCACATTACTGATCACTGATACATGTTGTAAATAAAAGATCTGTTGGCTAAAATGTACAAATCGGTGTGGTCTCCCTTAATGTTACAGCCACTAACGAGCCAGTGGTTGTGACACCTGGAGAGGCGTGATTGGGAAGAATGGCCACCCGGATCTGAACCAGAGTGGTGTTTTGTTATTGGACTTTTGTGCTCGTCACGGATTGTCCATAACAAACACCATGTTCAAACATAAGGGTGTCCATATGTGCACTTGGCACCAGAACACCCTAGGCCGCGGTTCCATGATCGACTTTGTAGTTGTGTCATCGGATTTTCGGCCTTATGTTTTGGACACTCTGGTGAAGAGGGGCGGAAATTTCTACCGATCACCACCTGGTGGTGAGTTGGCTGCGATGGTGGGGGAGGATGCCGGACCGACCTGGTAGGCCCAAACGCATTGTGAGGGTCTGCTGGGAACGTCTGGCAGAGTCTCCTGTCAGAGAAAGTTTCAATTCCCATCTCCGGAAGAACTTCGAACATGTCACGAGGGAGATGCTGGACATTGAGTCCGAGTGGACCATGTTCCGCACCTCTATTGTCGAGGCGGCTGATCGGAGCTGTGGCCGCAAGGTAGTTGGTGCCTGTTGGGGCGGCAATCCTAAAACCCCTTGGTGGACACCAGCGGTGAGGGATGCCGTCAAGCTGAAGGAGGAGTCCTATCGGGTCCTTTTGGCTCATAGGACTCCGGAAGCAGCGGACAGGTACCGACAGGCCAAGCGGTGTGCGGCTTCAGCGGTCGCTGAGGCAAAAACTCGGACATGGGAGGAGTTCGGGGAAGCCATGGAAAATGACTTCCGGACGGCTTCGAAGCGATTCTGGACCACTGTCCGCCGCCTCAGGAAGGGGAAGCAGTGCACTATCAACACCGTGTATGGTGCGGATGGTGTTCTGCTGACCTCAACTGCGGATGTTGTGGATAGGTGGGAGGAATACTTCGAAGACCTCCTCAATCCCACCAACACGTGTTCCTATGAGGAAGCAGTGCCTGGGCAAGCTGTGGTGGACTCTCCTATTTCTGGGGCTGAGGTCGCTGAGGTAGTTAAAACGCTCCAGAGACCCGCCCGGAGTTCCTTAAGGCTCTGGATGCTGTGGGGCTGTCTTGGTTGACAAGACTCTGCAGCATCGCGTGGACATCGGGGGCGGTACCTCGGGAATGGCAGACCGGGGTGGTGGTTCCTCTCTTTAAGAAGGGGGACCGGAGGGTGTGTTCCAACTATCGTGGGATCACACTCCTCAGCCTTCCCGGTAAGGTTTATTCAGGTGTACTGGAGAGGAGGCTACGCCGGATAGTCGAACCTCTGATTCAGGAGGAACAGTGTGGTTTTCGTCCTGGTCGTGGAACTGTGGACCAGCTCTATACTCTCGGCAGGGTTCTTGAGGGTGCATGGGAGTTTGCCCAACCAGTCTACATGTGCTTTGTGGACTTGGAGAAGGCATTCGACCGTGTCCCTTGGGAAGTCCTGTGGGGAGTGCTCAGAGAGTATGGAGTATCGGACTGTCTTATTGTGGCGGTCCGCTCCCTGTACGATCAGTGCCAGAGCTTGGTCCGCATTGCCGGCAGTAAATCGAACACATTTCCAGTGAGGGTTGGACTCCGCCAAGGCTGTCCTTTGTCACCGATTCTGTTGATAACTTTTATGGACAGAATTTCTAGGCGCAGTCAAGGCGTTGAGGGGTTCCGGTTTGGTGACCGCAGGATTAGGTCTCTGCTTTTTGCAGATGATGTGGTCCTGATGGCTTCATCTGACCGGGATCTTCAGCTCTCACTGGATCGGTTTGCAGCCGAATGTGAAGCGACCGGAATGAGAATCAGCACCTCCAAGTCCGAGTCCATGGTTCCCGCCCGGAAAAGGGTGGAGTGCCATATCCGGGTTGGGGAGGAAACCCTGCCCCAAGTGGAGGAGTTCAAGTACCTAGGAGTCTCGTTCACGAGTGAGGGAAGAGTGGATCGTGAGATCGACAGGCGGATCGGTGCGGCGTCTTCAGTAATGCGGACGTTGTACCGATCCGTTGTGGTGAAGAAGGAGCTGAGCCGGAAGGCAAAGCTCTCAATTTACCAGTCGATCTACGTTCCCATCCTCACCTATGGTCATGAGCTTTGGGTCATGACCGAAAGGATAAGATCACGGGTACAAACGGCCGAAATGAGTTTCCTCCGCCGTGTGGCGGGGCTCTCCCTTAGGGTGAGAAGCTCTGCCATCCGGGAGGAACTCAAAGTAAAGCCGTTGCTCCTCCACATGGAGAGGAGCCAGATGAGGTGGTTCGGGCATCTGGTCAGGATGCCACCCGAACGCCTCCCTAGGGAGGTGTTTAGGGCACGTCCAACCGGTAGGAGGCCACGGGGAAGACCCAGGACACGTTGGGGAAGACTATGTCTCCCGGCTGGCCTGGGAACGCCTCGGGATCCCCCGGGAAGAGCTAGACGAAGTGGCTGGGGAAAGGGAAGTCTGGGTTTCCCTGCTTAGGCTGTTGCCCCCGCGACCCGACCTCGGATAAGCGGAAGAAGATGGATGGATGGATGGATATATATATATATATATATATATATATATATATATATATATATATATATACACACATATACATATATACTAAAAGTATATGTATACATATATGTCTATATGTTTATCTACATGTATGTATATATATATATATATATATATATATATATATATATATATATATATACATACAGAATATATATTTATAATAATCTCAAAGCGAGTAATATTCTCTGATTAATCATGAATAAACCAAATTAAAGTGATTAAACTGACTTAAAAATATTTTGGTACTATATTTTAAATATAAATATATACATATTTTAAGTAAGTGTAAACTATATATATATACATATATATATGTATATATATATATATATATATATATATATACACAATATTGTTTCTGTTTTTTGTTTTCATAACCAAATGTTCAGGACAGTGCTTATAGGTACTTGCTGGTGTCATTTATTGAAAAGGCATCAACATGCTGCCCATACGTATCTCTTATGTGTGACTGACATCTACTGGTCACATTTTTCATTACACCATACACAAAATATAATTGCTTTAAAGCCGAAAGCACAACCAGAAATATTATGTACATTAGGCGCAGAGTTGTAAGGCTCAAGGTTGATTTCTGAGAAAATGATATAATTTTAAGGGTGCCTGTAGTCCAAAAAAATACGGTACATGTACAGTACATCTTTTAACGTCAACCAGGACACTATAGTTGGACAAAGTGTGTATGTAAGGAGCAGGCATGTACAGTACACAGTGCTGGTTTTATTTTCCATCATGTTTATTGCGTGTTGACGAGGGCTTTCTTCATTGCATTGTTTTCACACCTGAAAGTCTCCATCGGTGTTGTACCACTGAGATCTGGCAACAACATCACTGGAATAGTCGTTACCAGTAGTGCCAATATCCATTCCAGCCAAAGTTTGCACATTTCCGGTCCCACAGTTGTAGGCGGCTATCCCACCTGCGAGGGGTTGAATACGGATAAGGAAAAAGTTGCTTTGTTGATGTTGGTACTGCAAGTTGACGAACAAACCTTTGAGTTGCTGCTCTGCAGTCCAGTCAGGAAACTTGCTTCTGATTGCTACTATAAAACCAATCAAGATACCTGTGCCCTGAGACAGATGTTCCTTACTGTTCCATCCACCTTGAGGTGTGTGATACCGCTTATCAACCTAGGAACATTAATTATTAAAGATCCAATTTTATGCAGAGGCGTACTTATTACAATGAGCGATGGGGCGCGGAACGATTTTTTCGTCCTGTAGGATATGGGGGGTAGGTGTTACAGACAATTCTCCCTGTGACTACGTGGGTTCCCTCCGGGTTCCTCCCACCTCCAAAAACATGCATAGGTTGATTGGCAAAACTGAATTGACCCTAGTGTGTGAATGTGAGTGTGAATGTTGTCTGTCTATCTATGTTGGCCCTGCGATGAAGTGGCGACTTGTCCAGGGTGCACCCTGCCTTCCGCCCGAATGCAGCTGAGATAGGTTCCGGCGACCCCCGAAGGGACAAGCGGTAGAAAATGGATGGATGGATGAATTAACGCAGGACTGATTGACAAGTACCTTTGGTTGACTTAGAAATATTCACTTATATGTAAAAAATTAGATCTGACTATGTAAATATTTAGTTAAAACTAGCCCTAGTGATTACAGTCAAACATGGTTGTAGCATCATGGTCTGAGGCAGCATGAGTGCTGCCAACAGTGAGGAGCTGCGGTTTATGAAATGTTTTTAATCCCTAAGTCAGTGGTTCTTAACCTGGGTTCGATCGAACCCTAAGGGTTCGGTGAGTCGACATCAGGGGTTCGGCGGAGGTCAAACACACCCGATTCATCGTGTCAATAAAACCTACCTATCCACGTATTACGAAAACGGCAACAGCAGAAGTCACACTGTGTAATTGGTTGTGAGTTCATGCATTGTGTTGGTTTGGTTCTTTGAACAAGGTGCTGTTCATACACGGTTGATTTTGTGCACCAGTAAAAAAACATGGTAACACTTT